>NC_046162.1:93336349-93378849 GCF_011064425.1 Rattus rattus
CTTTTAATCCAGCATCAGAAGGCAGACAGCAAGTAGATCAAGGCCAGACTGGTCTAGAGTAGGTCCCAGGGCTACACAGAATAAGTATGTCTCCAAAACCAGAAACCAACAACAACAACAGCAGCAACAACAAAGACAGGAGCTCATATCTCCCAGGCTGGCCTCAAACCCACTAAGTATCTGGGGAAGACCTTAAACTTCTGATCGTCCTACCTCCACTTCCCAATACATAGAATTACAGGTTTAGTCACCACAGCTGGTTTCAGGAGGTGTTGGGGATTGAACCCAGGGCTTCATGCATGCTAAGCAAGCACTGACTGAGCCCCAGCCCCAGCTTCATGTCTCTCCTTATAAGGACATTAATCCCACTCATAAGGGCTCCAGTTAATCCCTCCCACAGCGCTCACCCACCTGCTTTCTCCCTCACTCTGGACAGGTGGGCTTTTAACCTGTGAATCTGGGGGACACAGACACCCAGTCTGTGACAAGGACTTGCAAGGAGAGAGGACAGGGTGGTGATGTAAGAGCCTCAGCAGAGAGATGTGCTAGGACAAAGCTAGAGACAGAAGAGCAAAGGGCTGCCATTGCTCCTGTGTTCTCCCAAACAGAGCTTCTGGCCCTACACTGTCTTCCCCATCACCCAATGGGCTTTCAGGAAGGAGGTCTTAGCTGCTGGGTGGAAATGGCCGGCTCAAAGAGCACCAGGGCCATGTCTCAGATAGGACAGTGCTGGAGTTGGACAGACAGCAGTAGGACTGGCCTTGAGCTAAGGAGGTAAGGTAGACCTGTTGCTGGGGTCGGCATGGGTAGGGTTCATTAAGGCTCCTGGTTTAGGCAGTTGGCTACAGTACTGTTCACTCCAGATGAGAGTAGCCCTGGGAAGGAAACCCATGACTTCTGCTCGGAGCATAAACTTTATTGTGTGTGACCTTCTTCCTGCCCCAAGATGATTCCCCTCTACCTTGCCTTAAATGCTGCCTCCTCCAGGAAGGCCACATCAAATCACATCTTATTTTGACACCAATTCTCTGCCTTCCCCCATCCTTAGACTCTTCAAATTGACCCAGAGTGACATGCTTCTGCCAATCACACCAATGAGCTAAAATGAAGAGAACAGAGTGGCCAGGGAGAACTGTATTGGGAGCACTGTATGGAGAGCATTATATGCAGAGCATTGTGTGGAGAGCCCTGCATGGGGAGCACTGCATGGGGAGCACTGTATGGGGAACACTGTATGGGAAACACTGTATGGGAAGTCCTGTATGGGGAGCGTTATATGCGGAGCATTCTGTGGAGAACCCTGCATGGAGAGTACTTGTCTGGGGAGCACTCTCTGGGGAGCATTATGATGACTTTGGTGCTATTGGAGTATGAACCATATGACAATATTATGTTTTCCAAAAGTGAGTAATCTATTTTTAATATAAGACCTCTTCTGGCCACAATGTCCTAGGTGGTAAAGACCAGAAACATCCCAAGAGGCTATCTATCTACTTGGTCCAATGGCTGTGTCAGATGAGGGTATAGGGCCCAACACAGGCACAAGACCACTCCCCAGTTCCAGGCCACACATCAAGCTGTTCTTGATCCCACTAGGCATTCATAGGCCTCAGGCTGAGAAGGGCCACTCAGCAGCCACCCTCCACTCTACCCCTCTGCTCACACATCATCCCCTTCCTTGTGCCTGCCCTCTAGCTGTATTGCTGGAAGGGACTGGCCTCCACTCAGCAAATCAGTTTTGAGGCACCCCAACCTGGGTCCCGGCTGCGAGTGAGGGATTTTCCTTGTGAGCTCCAGACTTCTCACGCTTACCATGAGCGCACCAGTATGCAGACTTTCAGGGATCATTGTGAGCTTGTGGGGTGCATTTGGGGGGTGTTTATTATGGTATTAGTTAGCTGTTTTTCAAGACAGGTTTCTTTCTGTAGCCTTGGCTGTCCTAGAACTAGCTGTATAGACCAGGGAACTCATAGAGATCCTCCTGCCTCTGACTCCTGAGTGCTGGAACTAAAGCACACACTACCACCAGGCTTTTTTGTTTTGTTTAGTTTCGTTTTGTTTTTGTGTTTTGAGACAGCATCTCGTATGACCCAAGCTGACCTCCAGATGACTCCAGGCAGGCATTGAAGTTTTTATACCCTGGCCTCTTCCTTTAAAAGCACTGGGCTTTCAGGCCAGACCCACCACCTCATCCCTCTGTTTCTGTACCGGCCTCTCCTCTTGCTGTGTGCTGCATTCATACACACAGAGCCTGGGCCTTGATTCCTTTGTTTAATCCATCTGGTTTCTCAAACATACCCTGCCTCTCCTCACCTGGGAGTGCCTCTAGCTGAACTACACACCCTCCATGTTTGCCTTTGAATCTGTGCCCAGTCTCCCAGCCAGAGTCCAAGTCAGAACTAAGATTCTGGGAGGTGTTACCTAACCTGGTTCACAGCGTTGTGATGGCTCAGCCTGCCCAAGATTGAATTATTTACAACATGCGCCTCGGTGTCCGCACTGGAGTGTGATCCAGCTCTGGGGTCCTGCAACGTGTCTTCCCACTCCCCACCGCCTGATACTCAAGCCAGCCTGCTGTAAAAATCACAGTAACAAAGGTAGTCAGCTCATCTCTGCCTTGGGATGCTCTGCCACAGACGATCTTCATTAATGAATTCAATTTACGTACTTAGGAAATGTGTTTGCCAAACTGGGTCTTATGGGATACAAGAAAAAATCGACCATCCACAAATACCTTCCCGACCACCCTGCTGTGTGTCTGAAATTCCCCTGAATAGTCCGTACAAGGAAATTATCTACTGCCCAGGGGTTTGTTTTATCATCGCTTTCATTTTGGTTGTTGGATAGTAGGGTCACAGAGAAAACCCTATAAGTAAATAGACAGATAGGTTAATAAAATTAAACAATGGGCCAATACAAGGCAAGTAAAGGCTCTTGCTGCCAAGGTTGACAACATCAGTACCCACATGGTGGAAAGGCAGAAAAGACTCCTATCAAGTGGCACATATGTGCCCTCCTCACAAATGTATTAAATTTAATTAATTAATTAATCAATTTAAAACCTTCTAGTAAGAGCTAGTGTCTTGAGCTGGAGAGATGCCTCAGTGGTTGAGAGCACTGACTGCTCTCCCAGAGGTCCTGAGTTCAAATCCCAGCAACCACATGGTGGCTCACAACCATCTGTAATGAGATCTGATGCCCTCTTCTGGTGTGTCTGAGGACAGCTGCTATAGTGTACTTACATATAATAAATAAAGAAGAACAACTAGTGCCCTTAGCCCTGGAAGAACTGAGGCCAAGACCTGGTGCTATGGTCTGAACATGTCTCCTTAAATTCCTAGGTTGAACCCTAACTTCAGGGGTTTAATGTCAGAAGTTGAACCTTACAGCAAGTAAGTCATTCTTGAGGGCTGAGCCCTCATGAATGGAATTAACGACCTTCTGAAAGAGACCCCAGAGGGCTGGCTGCCCCATTGCCACAGAAGACACAGTAATGAGGGTCCGTCTATGAGGAAGTAATGAGGAAGTAATGAGGAAGCCTCCACCAGATACTCAGTCAGTTGGTGCTTTGACCTTTGGCATCTTGGCCTGCAGGACTGTGAGAAATGTTTCCTGTGTATAACTCTATTACAGCAGCCTGAACAGATGAAGACACATGATGTAGCTAAGTGACATTTGGATGGCCATGCAGGTGACCCCTAGAAGGGGTCAGGAAGACATCATACACCTTTAAAATAACTGAGGAAACCAAGCTTCCCCACATCACAAGTAACTGGGTGCAGACCACAGAACCCTTGTGACAGGCCAGGATTCTAACCCAGGGTAGTACTCTTTCCAGAGCCCATTCCGCAATCACCAAGCAAGCCTCAGTTAAGAGGCTTTCAACAAAAGTTGCGGTGACCTGGGAGTCCAGCAATCGTGAGATGCACCTTGTGAAGTCGGAAATGCATGCAGTGCAGCCTCCCAGAAGCTCCTCTAAGGAGGAGGGAAGTGGTGTCAGGCCAGGAGATGCAGGGCCAGGAAGGCAGTCCCTGGAGCGAGTGAGCCGTGCCTGGAGCCATCACTCCCAGGGAAGGTCAGGAGAATAAATCAAAGTATTTTTGGGCTGGGTATTGGTTGGTTCATTGGTTGTTTGTTTGTCTGGTTGGTTGGTTGGTTGGTTGGTTGGTTGGTTGGTTGGTTGGTTTGCCTTAATCACTTTGAATTCAGGGTTCTGTTTTCTTTTCTTTTCTCTTCTAAATGATATAATTAGAACTTGGGTCTGGGAGATGGGTCAGCAGGCAAATGCTCTAGCCACACAATCTAACATCCAGAGTTCAATCACTTGGACCCATGTTAAGGACCGTTCTGTCCTCATCTTTGCCGAGGACAAGTCTCACTTGTTTCTGTGGCTACACTGTGCTAAGTTCTCCAGAATGGCTGGCCCACGAGCTGCCAGCTGGTCGTCTTGTTCTTTCCTTCCTTCTCACCACAGGAGCCTCCTTTGACCTCCACATGAGCACTGTCCTTAAGGTCAATGTTCAGCTAAATAGCACGGCTGCAAGTGGAAGTTAAAAGGTTCCTTGTTAGGCTGGGCCTGGTAAGGAACACCTTTAATCTCAGCACTAGGCAGGCAGAGGCAGGCAGATCTCTGTGAGTTCAAGACCAGCTTAGTCTCCAGGGTGAGTTCCAGGACAGACAACTACAGAGAAAAACTCTGCCTTGAAAAAAAAAGGAAAAGGAGAGAGAGAGAGAGAGAGAGAGAGAGAGAGAGAGAGAGAGAAGAGAGAAGAAGAAAGTTCCTTGCTACCCGCAGCCACGTTGCGGAGGGCTCTACAGAGCATGCTTGGCTTCTGCTTACCTAAACCCCAGAGCTACACACAAAACCATCAACGCTCAAGAACGTTCAGTGACTCCCATTGTTCAAATGAGATATGGATTCTGGCTGGGCATCAAGCCCAACTGCTGCCCCCTGGCTCCTGTGTCTCCATCCCTGCTCTTCTCTCCTCTTCCTAAATCTCCTCCCACCGCAATCCCAACAACCATGCTCACAAAAAAACATCTTGTACTTTCCAGATTGCATGGTCTCCTTCTACCCTAGCCCTACCATCACCTAGATGGCTTATAGATTCACTTGGCTATTTGTTTTAAACAGGACCTCACTATGTAATCCTAGATAGCCTGGAATCTGTTATCTAGACCAGGCTAGCCTCAAACTCCTGTGAATCTGCCTGCCTCTGCCTCCCAAGTGCTGGGATTAAATGCATGGGTTACCATGCCAGGCCAAATGTTTCCTTATTCGATGTTCATGTTCTTATGCATTATATTCTGCATGTTCACATACAAAGGCTGAAACTATACTCCTCATGCATACACCACACATAAACTTTTTTGTTTTGCTTTGTTTTTCAAGACAGGGTTTCTCTGTGTAACCATGGCTGTCCTGAAACTCACTCTGTAAACCAAGCTGGCCTCAAACTCTTAGATCCACCTGCCTCTGCCTCCTCCTGAGTGCTGGGATTAAAGGCCTGTGCCACCACGCCCACACAAGCACCAATTTTAATTTAAGAAGAGCACAGCCTTAGACGTAAGGACTAGAATTATAAAACCCTTAAGAAGTAAACACGAAGCTTCCTGACCTTGAGGCAAGGATGGTGGAATACACGCATAATCTCAGAGCAGGGGTGGTAAGAGCAGGAAAAGCTGGAGTCCAAGAAACTTTGCCTCTGGGCTAGAGAGACGGCTCACCAGCTGAGATCACTGTTGATCACAGATTCTATTCCCAGCACTGCTATGGTGACTCAGAATCAAATGTAACTCTGGTTCTAGGGAATTTGACTCCTACCTCTGACCAGGTTCACACACGGTGCAAATATGCAGGCAAAACATTCATACAAATAAAACTTTAAAGAATTTAAAGGAACCTTGTCTCGAAAAAGCCATGATGGCTCATGCCTTTAAGCCCAGGTTTCTGGAGGCAAAGAAAGGTGGATCTCTATGACAAGGCCACCCAGGTCTACACAGTGAGTTTCAGGACATCTTGGGCTACATAGTGAGACCCTTTCTCAACACACGCGCACGCGCGCGCGCACACACACATACACACACACACACACACACACACACAACCTTCATTTTTTTTTAAATTAATGACAGTAAAAACTGAAGAAAATTCCCAGCTCCGAAAAAAAAAAGAACCAAAAAAAAAAAAAAAACTGAAGAAAATTAATAAATTGGGCATCATCAAAATCTAAATCTAAAGCTAGAGAGAGGTCCTAAGTTCAATTCCCAGCAACCAAGGTTATTCACAGAATATGAGTTCTTGATGCCCTCTTCTGCATGCAGGCATACATGCAGATACAGCACTCATATACATTAAATAAATAAACAAAATAAGCTAAAGCCTTTAGGGCTGGAGAGATTGGTTACATAGGTAAAGTGCTTGCACACAGATGTAAGGACCTGAGTTCAAATCCTGAGCACCCATGTAAAAAGCAGAGCTGGGGAGACTGAGACAGGGGGATAACCAATCTAGCCAATGGATGAGGTCCAGTTTTCACAAGAGATGCTGTCAAAAAATAAAGGGAAGTGATTGAAGCAGACGCTTAATATTGATGTGTGTGTGTCAGTCTGTCTGTCTATCTGTCCTTTATACCACAAAGGATACGGACAAGAAAGAAAAGAAAACAAGGCTTGGTGACACACCTAATAGTCTCAGCTACTGAGGAGGCTGAAGCAGGAGAGTCTTTTGAGCCCTTGTGGTCCAAGGACAGCCTACACAGTGAAGAGAATTGGGAGTTCAAGAACAGCCTTAGCTGCCTAGCGAGTGGTAGGCCTGCCTGAGCTTCAACAGACCCCGTCCAGATGGGAGGCTGACTCGGAAAGTGCTTGTCACACATCACTTTGCTCCCTGGAACCCACATTAAAAAGCCTAGTGCATAATCCCAGTTCCAGGGAGGCAGAGGCAGGCAGGTCCTTGAGGCTCGCTGACCTGCCAGTTAAGTACATTCAGTGAGTTACCCTGTGTCAAAAAGCAAGTTAAGGGCCTGGGATCCTCCATTCTGGGGGATCCAACACCCTCTTCTGGTTTCTGTGAGCCTCGGGTTTGCACATGGTACATAGGCATGCATGCAGGCAAGACACCCACACACGTAAAATAAAAATAAATAAGTCCAAAAAATACTTCTGGAAAGTAGGGTGAGCAGTGCCTGAGAAACAGCATCAGAGGTTGTCCTTGTGCTCAGGAGCCTCAGGCTTAAATGCACAACTGTGCACACACACGTGCACACAGTGAACAAACAGGAAAAAAACAGGGGTGACAAGAACGATTATTTTGGTCAGGTGGATTGTCTAGCAGGTAAAGGCACTTGCCACCAAGCCCAAAGACCTGAGTTCAATCACCAAGAGAGAATAGACTGCTGAAAGCTGTCCTCTGACCTCCACCCTGTGCCTCAGTGTACACACGCACAGACACACAGTAAATAAATGTAACAATAATTTTTAAGCGTGCACTGCAAAACAACTCTATACTATGTCAGTAGCGACCTCACAAGTGTTGTTTTCCTGTGTGTGTGTGTGTGTGTGTGTGTGTGTGTGTGTGTGTGTGTGTGTGTGTGTGATATGCACATGCAGATACCCAAGGAGGTCAAAAGAGGGCGCCAGATTCCCTGGAGCTGGAATTACAAATGGTTTTGAGCCTTCCCAGTCCTCTTGACAATGTGAATTTGAATGCCTGACCAGGCTGAAGTAGTGGGACAGTCCAAAAACTAAGCTAGCAAACAAACAAACAAAAAGTAAAACACTTGAGCAAGACCTAGGCTCCAATCCTCACTTCAACACGAGTTTACTGTGTGGCCTTGAAGGTGTGCTGCTGTCTTCCTCTGAGTGAGTAATTGAGTCAGCGCAGTGCCTGAGCTCTGATTACTGCAGAGCCATGGGAAGTGCTCTGAATGTTGCTGTCATTGACCCTAAGATATAGAAGGAGTCCCACCAAACAGAGGCCAGGCCCTTGGCAGCCATGAGTATCCAGGCATAAGGATACAAGGGACGTGGTTCCTAGGGCCACCAGGTTATGGTGACAGGGAAGGGGCTACAGCACCTAGGAAAACCTTCTCAGTCTGCAGTCTGGTAACCTGACACTTGACTGACTGATTTCCTAGTTAAGCTGTAGTGGGGGAAGGGGGAAGTGCCCGATCCACATTTGAATCCCTTCCCAGTCCCAGACCTCCTAGGCCTACTCCATTGAACCTTGTAGAGGTGAGCTGGGTCATCTCTTTGAAGAGAAGGGTGGGGCCATGGCTGGTGTCTGCTTGGGACTCAAGTTATAGACTGTACCTCGGGCATCGGGACTGAAGGTAAGCATGTACCCCCACGATTCAAATGGGAAAGCTGAGGTGGGTGAAGGCGAGGGAACCCCACCCGTGTGCCTGTGGAAGGGACTGTGGGCCCCTCCAAAGCTCCGAGTAACCCGCAGGGTCTGACTTTCCTTTGGATCTTGAAGTCCTCCTGCGGCGACCCCGCAACCCTGAGCCAGGTCCCCGCTGCTATCCCTGAGCATCCAGACGCTGGAATACCAGGGAGCATCGGTTTCGGGGGGCCGACTCTAAGAGCACCTAGGATGCTGCCTGGGGACGCTGAGTGGCTTTGAGCTAGCAGCTCAGCACCTCTGTTAACCCGGTCCTATGCCTCTCCGACCGACCGGGAAGAAACTTTGGGCTGGCGTCCCTGCTCCCGGGCCTCGCGGAGCCCACTCACCAGCGCACCAGCTGCCAGCGGTTCTCCCCCGGCGCCCGGCGGCCCGCCATGCCTTGTCCGGCCGCTCCCTGCGCTGCGGAGGCAGCTCCAGCTGCAGTAGGACCAGTGCCCAGCGCACTGGCTGCCGCGGGGACACCGCGGGACCTGGTGGCACTCATCCTCCGGGCAGCCGTGCGCCCCACCCTCAGCCGATCCTCCGGGTCACCGCGCTCCTCTGCAGCAGCGTGCGAACCGCCCTGTCTCCTTAGCCTCTTTCCAAGCCCATGGCCTCACCCTGCCGAATATCTGAGTTTCTTTTGGAGCACAGAGTCTGGAGTTAGGTTCTCTGAGCCCTTTAGCCCCGCTGTGCTTTGCCCCTTTAAACAGTTTGTTCTACTTACCATAAACATTAGGTATTAAAAAAAAAAAACTCTCACATGCCAAACATAAAAGCGATGTGCCCTGCGAACGATTAAAATATTATAATACAGTGGTGATTAAAACAGTACAATGCTACCAACCAAACACCGTCCACCCTAGCCCAGCCCCACCCAAGCAGTCAACCTCCCATCCACCCCAGATTCTATTCGTTGCTGGAGAAGGGCAGAGACTAGCCTGGCTGACCTGATCAGAAGAGCCAGGCAACCCAGACCTGGTTTAAAGGAGCTCAGTTAGAAATGTCTGTAGAGCCAGGCGCTGTAGTCTTTTTCCTGTAATTCCAGAGCTCAGGAGGTAGAGGCAGAAAGGTCAGGAGTTCAAGGTCATTCTTATCTACCTAGCGGGATAAAGGCCAGCTTGGTGTAAGACCTGTAAAGGAAGGAACAACCGAAGTCCCGTCAGAGAGGAGGAGGAGGGAATGCTTACAGAGACTACACGCTCAGGGAGTCTCCCAATTCACCTGCTTCCTATGGACAAAATCTGTTTCCCTTTGTTGTGTATTTCTCAAACAGTATCTTGTTATATGGGCTAGGCTGCTCTCAAACTCTTGGCAATCCTCCTGCCTCATCCTCCAAGTGCTGGGATTTCAAGAGTGCACCATCACACTGGGAAACCCTTTGGCTTTACAGGAGAGAAACCGTACAGATGGAAGGTACAAAGTCTGGTTCCCCCGTGAGATCCTGGCTCTAACCTTTCTTGTGCAGACATGCTTTGTAGAGAGAGAAAACGTTCCATGTGGAGCAGAGAGGATGGAGTTGAGCGGTTCTTGCCTTGCACATGCAACGCCAGCTCTCCGGAGGCAGGGCACACCTATAACCCCAGCGTCCAGGCAGTGGAGGCAGGAGGCTCAGGAATCCAAGGCCATCCTCAGTTATAGCAAGGTCTAAGGTGAAACCAGCCTGGGATAGATCAAGAGGGGAACAAGGGAGAGGGAGGAAGGGAGAGGAGGAGAAAGAGAGGAGGAGAAAGGGAGGAGGAGGAGGAGGAGGAGGAGGAGGAGGAGGAGGAGGCAGAATAAGAGGAGGAGGAGAGAGATTTCCAGGGAAAGATGTGTATAATGGCTCATGCCTTTAATCTCAAACTCAGAAGGCAGAGACAGGGGTATCCCTGTGAGTTCAAGACCAGCCTGGTTTATATAGTGAGACCCTATTTCAAACAAACAAAAAGTTTTCCAGGGACTGACTTGCTACTGACCTTTGCCATTTTGTCCATAGGTTCCACCTCCCCTATACATTAAAAACCAAGATTACAAACGTGGGCTCAATGACATGCATCTGCACTCCTGGGTACCTAGAAAACTGAGACAGAATAGCTTAAGCCCAGAACTTCAAAGCCAGCCTGGAAATATATTAAAAGAGTTTTTTTCTTAATACCAAGATTCCATAAATCCTAAGGATCCCCACCCAGGATTCCCTCAGCATCTCAGGTGACAGGAAGATCCGCACATCCGTGTGTCAGCACTGCAGGAACATCATACAAGGGGAAGGAAGAAAGAGAAACAGACAGTGGTTTGGAACCGGAGTGTCTAGAATAAGGCTGACAATTCCTTCTAAGCATCTTCTCTTTAATCTTCTCCAGTGAAATTCAGTGCAAACTAAAGAAGCCAAATAGAAAGTCTAAAATCAGCTCCAAAATAGAGCTGTGCACACATGTGTGCTGAGTGTAGATGTGGCTACTGTAACCTCAGCACTGGCAAGGCTGAGGTAGAATTGCCTTGAGTTTGAGGCCAGCCCAAGCTACTTTAGTGAGTTCTAGGTCAGCCTGGGCTGTGATGAGAGACCCTGTGTCAAATGAAAAGGGTTGGAGGTAGTTCAGTTTGGTAGAATTCTTGTCTAACAGGCACTACATAAAACAGGGCCTCGTGGCTCATACATGTAATCCCAGCTCTGGGAAGTGAGAGGCAGGATGGTCAGAAACTCAAAGTTATCCTCAGCTACATAGTGAGTTGGAGGCCAGCTTGGAATGCAAGAAACCCAGTGTTAAGAAGTGGGGAGGGACAAGACATTAAAGACAGAGGAAGAAGGGAGTTCTAGTTTTAAATATGAGCGCGTCCTACTCTCATGAGTATATCTTAAAATATGCTCAAAAGCCTGGGAGCATGAGGACCTGAGTTCAAATTCTCAGAATCCACTTACAAAGCTGGGTGTGGCCACGTGCACCTGGGATGCTCGGGACAGGGCGCAGAGTCGGGATGGAGGCTGTGACTTGCTGGCTACCAACTCAGTGCAGAGAGGGTGAGGAACCCTCCCTCAGGGAAACAGGCAGAGAGAGATAGAATGGGACACCCAGCTTCCTCCACCCAATGCACATGTGCACAAAGGAATGTATGCACATGTAGAAGCAAGCATACAAAATAATCACCTAAAATATGTACACAGTCATGTGTTACCTGGATGGTGAAATTACAACAAACCCTATCTTCTTTGCTAAAGATGTAAAAAAGAAGAGGAGGAGGAGGAGGACGACGAGGAGGAGGAGATGGCTCAGTGGTTAGCATCACTGGCTGCTCTTCCAGAGGTCCTGAGTTCAATTCCCAGCAACCACATGGTGGCTCACAACCATTGCAATGGAATCCGATGCCTTTTTCTAGCATTCAAGTGTACATGCAGATAGAGCCCTTATATACATAAAATACAAAAATAAATAAATCTCTTAAGAAAATAGAAGGTGGAGAGGAGACTAAGGAAAGCAACCTGACAACTTCTGGCCTCCACATGTGCTAGCTCACGCAAACACACCCTCTCCCACTCCTCACACACTTATCCCCCCTCATGCTAGTGTGTAACAGTTGTCATGAAGAGGTTGCAGGATTGTGAGGACTCTATGTTGCATGACTTCTCCAGTGGAGATATTTTTTTTAAAAAAAGACTCTCCTCACCTCAGAGAGGACACCAACAGACCAAAGAAGTGATCCAAGATTATCTTAGTGAACCAAAAATGTTCCAGGGCTATTTTAGGTGCATAAAAGAGGGGTTACTTATAGGAGCGTGGATCACGACTTAGGGAAGCTCACCTGAAGCTCCCTGTATCACTTGCAAACAGCTTGGCTAGTGGGAGAGTTTCCTTGCCAAGGCAATTGTGACCACCACTTCTACAACCTTAAGGAGTGGTGTGGTGAGTCACCATCATCACCATCATCATCACCATCATCATCACCACCATCATCATCATCATCACATCATCACCATCACAATCACCATCATCACCCCATCAAAACCATCCCCACTATTATCATCTCCTATTGACAAGCTAGTGGGCCAGGATTGATCAGAGACTCAGGAAAGCTAGAGCTAAATGCATCCAAGCCCTTGCACACTTTGAGCATCACCGCTAAGGGTGCTTTCACCCACAGCTGGGTTCACATGTCCGGGAGGCCTGCTGATGCTGGAGTTGTGAGCTTTCTTACCACTAACTGGACTAGGGCTATCCCCCTGGCTCTGCTGCTTCCCAGCTGTGGTGTTTTGGGTAATCTCCTTTCAGATTCCTTTTTGTCTGTCTACAGATAGACGTTACCTTTGCCATAGGAATCCTCAGAGTTCAGAGGGGACTGCATAAAGTGCCTTGCTCAAAACTGTCCACTCCAAGGTGGGCTGTGCACTTCTGTGTGCTTTTACTTTGCTACAAGCTTAACTGCAAAAGTAGGAAAATTTAAGTATTTAACAAAACCTCTGGCACACACAGTCCTCTGCAAACGTTTCCTCTCGTTATTGTGATTGTTGCCGTGGGCACGGCCATCGCAGTATTCCATTTCATGATGTCTCCGGGCCTCCTCTAACCTCACACTGCTGTGCTCACAGCTTTGCTCCCATTACTCTGAGTAACAACTGAGGCCTTCTACAGCTCCTCCAAGGGAACAGCGCTAAGAAACCCAGCCCTAGAACCCAGGTCCCAGCTCTTGGATGGTGGTTTCCTGCTCCACTGGCTTCAGTTTCTCTGAGGCGCTGTTCAGTGCTTGGGTGTTATTTAGGACTTTTCAGGTAAATATTCTTGCAAGCAAATGGGTTGCGAGTTTCTAGAGGGCAGCTAGAGAGGGCTCGCATATCCAGCGGGTTCTGGTTGAACTTGGTTGGATGCAAGGATTCTGTAAGCAACATGTCTTGTCCCATGATTGCAGCCTCGATGGTGGAATAGGTTACTGCTCAGACAGGTCCCTCTGTGTGTGTGTGTGTGTGTGTGTGTGTGTGTGTGTGTGTGCGCGCGTGTGCGTGTGTGTGTGTGTGTGTGTTTGTCTGTGTGTGTGTCTGTGTGTGTGTCTGTGTGTGTGTGTCTGTGTGTGTGTATGTGTGTGTCTGTGTGTGTGTGTAGTGTGTGTGTGTGTGTGTGTGTGTGTGTGTGTGTGTGTGTCTGTGTCTGTGTCTGTGTGTCTGTGTCTGTGTGTCTGTGTCTGTGTGTGTGTCTGTGTTTATGTGTGTCTGTGTGTGTCTGTGTGTGTGTGTGTTTTTGTGTGTGTGTGTGTGTGTGTGTGTGTCTGTGTGTGTGTGTGTGTGTGTGTGTGTGTGTGTGTGTGTGTGTGTGTGTGTGTGTGTGTGTGTGTCTGTGTGTGTGTCTGTGTCTGTGTCTGTGTGTGTCTGTGTGTCTGTGTGTGTCTGTGTGTGTCTGTTAGTGTGCCTGTGTATGTGTGTGTGTCTGTCTGTCTATGTCTGTGTGTCTGTCTGTGTGTGTGTCTGTGCCTGTGTGTCTGTGTGTGTCTGTGTGTCTGTGTCTGTGTATGTTTGTGTGTGTGTGTCTGTGTGTCTGTTAGTGTGTCTGTGTCTGTGTATGTTTATGTGTGTCTGTGTCTGTGTGTCTGTTAGTGTGTCTGTGTATGTTTGTGTGTGTGTGTCTGTGTGTCTGTGTCTGTGTGTCTGTCTGTGTGTGTGTGTGCCTGTGCCTGTGTGTCTGTGTGTGTCTGTATGTCTGTTAGTGTGTCTGTGTCTGTGTATGTTTGTGTGTGTGTGTCTGTGTGTCTGTGTGTGTGTGTATCACTTGCATGCCTGGTGCCTATGATATCCAAAAGAGAGTGTCAGGTCCCCTGAAACTGGAGTTACAAAGGGTTGTGAGCTGCCAAGTAAGTGCTGGGAACCAAACCTGGGTCCTCTGGAAGATCAGCCAGTGCTCTTAACCACTGAGCCATTTTGTCAGCCCCTTACATTTTTATTTTTATTTCATGTGTATTGGTGTTCTGCCTGCATGAACTTCTATGCACCATGCGCATGCCTGGGGTCTGGAGATGCCAGAAGAAGGCATCAGATCCCCTGGAAGTTACAGATGGTAACTGCCCTGTGGTGCCAAATCAGGGTCCTCTGGAAGAGCAGCCTGTGCTCCTAACCACTGAGCCAGCTCTCCAGCCCTCCCTTGAGATACTTTTATCAGGATCCTGCTGATAGATGTTGCCCTTCCCAGCGTATTGAAGAAGTAGAGCCCAGGGTGGGACAGTGGCTCATGCCTATAATTCCAGCAATCTAGAGTTGAGTCCAGATTACCACAAGTTCAAGAACAGTGTAAGCTTCTGGGTCAGACTCTGTCTCAAAAACAAAACCAAACAAACAAACAAAAAGAACAGGAGAAAAAGGAAGAGAAGAAGGAGGGTCTCACAGAAGCTAAGGGTTTCTAAAATTTTCTAGAATTATCCAGTTAGAGGTAGCATAGCTAATATCAGGGTTTTAGATTCTTTCACAGCATATCTTTTGGAGTCAGAAAACATCTTTTATAGTTCTGATACCTCATACAATTGAGTGCATTAGGTGGTTTATCATAACCCACATCCCTGAAGGAGAGACCCTCCCAGTTCAGGAATGCTGTCCTGTAAGGACAGGAAGGAACCGAGAACAGGACCCCCTGGCCTTCCCAACCAGGAATTCCTTAGGGATGACGAAAAGCAGCCTGCAGCAGAGCTCCCAACTGCAGGTCATATGGGCTTCAAACGAAACACAAGCACCTACTAAAACACAAGCACCTTACAGGCAAAACGGCTAAGACTTTTAATTCTTTGAGGCTCGGACTCTGCCAAGAGAAGCTAACGTTTTTATTCATTGACACCCAAGTCCTGTTAAGTCTCAGAGATTTCTACAAGAGAGCTGAGTGTGGTGTTGCTAAAACAGGAGGATCTGGAGCTTAAGGCCAGCCCAGGCTACATAGTAAATTCAAGACCAGTTTGGACTAAGTGGCAGAGCAAGACCTTATTGAACAGAAGAAGAGGAGAGAAAAATCTTGAGATGGGAATGCACACCCTTGGACTCAGAACTCAGGAAGCAGAAGCAAGAGGATCTCTGTGAACTCAATGCCAGCCAGGTCTGCAAAGCAATTGAGTTCCAGGTCAGCTAGGGCTACATACATAGTAATGCCTTGTCTTAAAAAAAAAAAAAAAAAAAAAAAGTTAAATCCTTCTAGAAATTTGGCTCAAGAGGAAAGCAAACATTTGGCTTGTAATGGAGTGAGGTAATCCAGACCAATCTTTTGGTCTGAGTCCCTAAAGCCCCACCTCATGACAAGGTAGGGCTGGAAATGAGTTGCCTTTGGAAGCTCTGAGCCCCTTACCACTCACTCAGAGCACCTGATCACCTGCCATCGATCATCATGTGTATAGGTGTCGGGCGAGCCGCCATCTCTATAGTGAGCACAGGTGTTAACCCATTTAATCCTCACAGCAACCCAATGGTGCACTCCATACACCATCATCTCTCTAAAGAAGAGAAAGATGCTGATGGAGCAGAGTAACTCTAGAAATCTGTTTGCAGAAGAAAAGAGGAGGAGGAGGGGGAGGAGGAGGAGATGATGATGATAATGATGATGATGAAGATGAAGAAGAAGAACCCAGATCAACATCAGCAGTGGCTTACACTTTTTACAGACTTGAAAATTTGTAAAAGATCTCTTGGTTCTGGGTACCATCATTTAAGAGGTGAGGTGATTCACCCAAGGTCACAAAACTAGTGAGACATCTGGCACAGCTTTGCTGCCGTCTGGACCAGAACCAAATTTTCAGATTCGCCAGCAGCTCTCGAATACCCCAGATCGCGGGTACCCCAGCCCTTCCCTGGCAGGCTGCGGGCGCTGCCTCACTTAGAGAGGCGGAGCCGATCCCGGCCTGCGGGTCTGGGCGCTGTCCGCGGTGCTGATCGGTCGCTGCGTCCCCGCTCGCCTAGTCGCCTGCGGTGTCTCAGTTCCCTCCTAAGCTACCAGTCAAGGCCAGATCTGAGGATTCGGCTGCCCGCGGGGTGCGAAGGCCCGGCTCCCGGGGCTCCCCGAGGTCCTGGGGCTCCCCTTCCCCCGCCCCAACCTCCCCTCCCCCCGCCCCGCCCACGGCCCCTCCCCGTGCGCCCCAGGTCCCTCCCTTCCCCCTTATCTCTCCCGCCCCCCGCCCCCTCCAGCTCGTTCGCCAGTTCCGGTCACGTTGCTGGGTGTTTACGCCCGGAGCCTGCCCCGGGCCCCCCACCTCTGCGCCCCGGAGCCCCCCGGAGCCCCGGCGTCCGCTCCCCACAGCCTCGCAGCAGCTGATGGAGCCGCAGCCTGGCCGCGTTCTGCGGATCCATGAGAGCAGCTAACGCGGGAGAAGAGCTCTTCCCGAGACCCAGCGAGGCCCGGGCCGGGCCCGGCGGCTCTCTCGGGTCCGCAGGTGAGCAGGCCGGTGATGGGTGTCGAGGGTGGGTGCTGGCCGGGTGGCCAGGGTGATGAAGAGAGCGCCCGAGCTCCGGCTCCGCCTGGAAGGCTGCGCGGGGTCGGGCACCGCAGCGCGCGGGAGGCGGGCAGGACGCGGGCTGCTGGCAGAAGTTGTCCTCCGACGCCAGACCCGGGCCCTTCCCGGCGTTGGCGAGGGGTCCAAAACAGTCCAGACCACCACTCGCACCATTCTGCCTGCTCTTCGTGTCCTAGCTGGTTCCTCTCTTCCCTATGCTCTGTGGTATCCATACTCTTCAACCGTGCCCCCCACTCGCAGCCCCCCGACTCTCGGTGTCACATTCGAGGCATAAACTACAGCGCATCAGTATTGAAAGGGGGGTCCAGTTTTTCCCGACACCTCACTCCCAGGTACCTGAATCCTCAACAATGCTGAGGTTGGGGTTGTGGGATCTTCAGTGAGCGGGGAGCCAGAGTCGAGGGGTGTCTGGGAGGAGGGACTCTGTAGTGTTGGAGGACCACAGGTCCTTAGAGAATGTCTCCGCCACCAGCCCCCACCTTTACAGACAGAATCCCAGACATTTGTCAAAGGCCAGATCTTGGTTCCAGACTCGTCCTCAGGAGAGCCAAGGACTTAGAGGGGGTGGCAGAGTAATTATTTTTTAATACGTGTACTTACTTGCCCTGGTGATTCCCAGTAAGACTCAATTCATTCTCTCTGCTTCACTATTGGCTGTGTGATTTATTTCTTGCAAGGGATTCCCAGAGTCCAAACTGCCGGTAAGAAGGTTCTAAAAAGCAAAGAGAGGTCGGATTTCAGGAGACAGAAACTGGGTGGATAGAGTGTGGAAAGCTAGGGGTTGGCCATGGTTACGGGGAGACTTTGTCTGGAGAGCAAGAGGTAGAATCCAAAAATTAAAAAAATAAATAAATAATTAAAAAAAGGGGCTAGGGGGGTATTTTGCCCGCAGATGTAAAGTGTGGTTGCCTATGAGAAGCTTCATGTTACAGAGTGAGCACCTCAGAGTGTCTCCTAGGTGTCAGCACAGCTGTGTATGTCAGGTGAAGGGCTTTACCTCTCTGAGGCCCTATTCATCTCTGGAGTGGATGTACTAGTCAGCCTCCCAGTACAGGGTTAAGATGAGTTAGTGTGTGTAGAACTGAGAACAGTACTGAGTTAGTGTGTGCTAGCTAGCATTCGTGCCTGTGTTTTCAGGCCCTGACTTAGGCTTCCGAGATCTGCTCTCTTCTTGCCATGGGCCTCTGAGTCAGAGAGTAAAGGCAGAACATGACGAAGAAAAATAAAGAACATATAGATTCGTTTATTTACTCACTCATCACTTTGCCTCTCCCAGCTCATAGACCTGCTTTGGCTGTAAGGAAGAACCAAAACTTAACTTTCGCATTACCTATAAACAGGGAGCCGTGCATTCTTAAAGAACGTTAAGAATGGTATTCGTTGACCCAACAGATGTTTTCAGCCCCAAAGAGGAGAAGAAGCACTAAGAATGGAATTGAAACTGGGACAAGATATCAGTCAAGGCATAAGACAGGGCACACAGAAACTCCATGTGATCTAAGAGCAGAGGCTCCCAGGGGCCAGGCTGATCCTCTCTCGGATGCTATGCTGGCTTGAAGGAAGGATGGGACAGAATATAACGGGAACATAGAACAGGCTGAGAAGGGTTGGGGATTTAGCTCAGTGGTAGAGCGCTTGCCTAGCAAGCGCAAGGTCCTGGGTTCGGTCCCCAGCTCCAAAAAAAGAAAAGAAAAGGAAAGGAAAAGGAAAAGGAAAGAAAAAAAGAACAGGCTGAGAAGTGGAGCTGGGTAAGGAGAAGTGTAAGCATCTCAGGGAAATCGCGAATTCACTCAGGTATGGGGGCGTATGCCTGCAGTCTCAGCATTAAGGATGCTGAGGCAGGAAGATTACCGTGAGTTGGAAGCCAGCCTGGGTTACATAGCACGTTCCTGTCCATCCTGGACTACAGAGGGACCATTTTAACAACATCAACAACAACAGCGATACATAATTAGTTAATAAAAAATAGTTTCAGAATTTATTTATTGGGCATCTTTTCTTACTTAAAAGTTTTATCGTAAGAAAGACCAATAAAGGGGTTGGGGATTTAGCTCAGTGGTAGAGCGCTTGCCTAGGAAGCGCAAGGCCCTGGGTTCGATCCCCAGCTCTGAAAAAAAGAACCAAAAAAAAAAGAAAGAAAGAAAGAGAGAGAGACAGACCAATAAAGGGGACCGGAGAGATAGCCCAGCATATAAATTCAGAAGACAGTCTGTTTAATCCCAGATTGTAAAAGGGCATGAGAGAGCTAACCCCCAACCCCAAAATTGTCCTTTGACCTCTACATGTTCACAGTGGCATGAGGTGACCTGCCCCCGAACACACACACAGTATACCTATGCACACATGTGCAATATTTTTTTTTCAAAATAAAAGATCATTAAAAGCGAAGCCAGCCAACCAACTAGGTGTGTATGTGCCGCATACACTCGTGCTTTTAGTGGCAGCGCTCGGGAAACAGAGATAAGCAGATCTCTGTGAGTTAGAGGTCAGCCTGGTCTTCATAGAGAAACAGAGCCACCACCCCTACTCTCTGGCATCTGACCCCCTCTCCAATGCTGAATTCTAGAGCTCTGTAGAGCAAAAGCTTCAAACCGTTGGCCAAGATGACTCCAGTCTAGAGTAGTAAGGTTCTGCACTTCCTATGGTAAATTGAACCCAAATAATTGTAAGAACTAGAACTGAGGAAGGGAGACCACTAAGTTCCCTATGCTCCATGACGGTTGTGGGCAGATGGGAAGGGAACTGGAGACCCAGAGACCGGCAGGAGCTGAGTTACTCACCAGGAGCAGGAGGCAGGGCCTCAGAGAGACAGAATTGTTGGGGCCAGTAAGATGGCTTAGCAGAGAAGGGCACTTACTGCCCAGCTTGATGATCTGAACTCCATCTGTAGGACTCCTGTGGTAAACAGCATGAACGGACTCCCTCCGTTGTCCTCTGACCTCCTCATGTATGCTGTGGTGTGCATGAGATTGCCACATAAATAAGTAAGTAAATAAATAAATAAATAAATACTTTAAAAAAAAAAAAAAAAAGTAAGCCAGAATTGTGCCAGGACCAGAAGGTTCCAGTGTGCCAGCTGCTTTGCCGATAGTTGAGGCCTTCTCTGCCAGCTTTACCAAAGGGAAGAGACAACAGTACCTTTCAGACCCAAGAGATATGTGCCCACAGTGTTTGGAATTAACTATAGATTTTGAACCTTGTGTCATGGGTCCTTTTTATTCTTGGAGAGTTTGTTTGTTTGTTTGTTTGTGTGGTTCATTGGTTGTTGTTGTTGTTGTCGTTGTTTTGTAGTTTTGTCAGGCTATAAAATTAACATGAGGAAGAACTAGGAATACCAGGAGTGGAAATGTGGAAGCAAGGCAGACCTTGAAGAGGGCTGGACAGGAGACAGAGGCAGGGGATGAGAGGCTCAGCTGGGTCCAGGGAGAAGATCGAGCCGGCAGTGCCCACCCTTCAGCTGCTGCTGCTTGCTTAGACCACATCTAGGACACAAGCTTCTGGTGCCCAGCGGTTCTAGGACTGCACGAACGTCATGAAAACCTGCTGTTTTCCTGCCCCCCTACTGCAACTCCTCAGCTACAGGGTTCCGGCTGTTTCTTATTCCCTCTCCCAACTCCACCTCCTCCCCTCCCCAAACAGTCCACACAGTAATGCCGAAGAACTAAGACTTGCCAAGATCATTTGTGACCCAAATTTCTGCCCTAAGAAGAAAGAGTGGCCTGCCTAGTTGGACGCGAACGGCCGAGCCCATCCAGGAAAGAACAGCTGCCTGGCTCAGCCTCCTTGGGCCAGCTTCCAGGCTCCAGGGCGATGTGGGAAGGACTTTCACCCTTCACAGTTGTCCGTGTGGTAGTGAGTGGAAACAGACATTCTCTCTCTTCCTCCAAGGGTAGGCCTACACACCTTCATCCTGCAGGTCTGCACACAGCACCCACACAGATGTGACACGTCAAGGAACTTGGAATGCTGTTCCATGATAGAGCATGTGTGAGGCCCCAGAATCACGGGTTCTTACCCATGTATTCTCGTGCACTCCTTGAGGTACACACAAGCCCATTCGTCTTGGTACACACATACAGTTTCAGAGGCATACAACTCATCTGGTTCTCCGGCACTAGGACCCAGAGTGTGAAGTAGTCTACCTGACATCTATTTCTTCCCTGAGGGCCCTTGGGGACATCAAACTTAATTGTGTCTGTCTTGCTCTAGCAAACCTGCACCGCCATCAGTCTATGAACTCCCCCAAATCCACATACTTGTGCATTCTGCAGATGTTTACCGAGCAATTCCTATTTGCTACGTAGTGTGCTAAGCACTGGGGAACTGGGGAAAACAAAACAAGAGTCCTTCATCTTCTGTTGCTAACAGGGAGCAGACAGTAAACAAATGTTCCCTGCCGCTCATGTGCCAGGGAGTTCAGGAAAGAATAGTGCAAGGGACAGGAGTGGGAAATGACAGAAGTCTCTTTATTTTGAGTCATCAGGAAAGGAAGGGAATGGGCCATGAGGTGAGAGTGGTAAAAGTCATCCCTGACAGAGAAGACAGTTCATACATACAAAAAACCCCAGGTGAGTAGGCTCAAACCAGCAGTGGGAGACCAAGAAACAAGAGTAATTGACCAGAGGCAGATAGTACAGGGTTTAATTAGGACTTGGGTTTTTGCCCACTCTGGTGGTGCACACCTACAAGTCACATTCCTGTATGGGTAGAGGCAGGAGATCACAAGTTTGAGGTCCTTCTTGGCTACAAAGCAGGACTCCAGCTCAAAAACAAGGAAAGAAGGACAGGTCTGCAAAAGGGCTCAGCAGATACAGGAACTGCTTCAAACCCTGAGAGACTGGGCTCAATCCCCGGGATCCTCATGGTAGAAAGAGAATCAGCCTCCTTCAACTCGTCCTCTGACCTCCCATCCATGATGTAGCATGTATAATGAATAAATGAATGTAATTTTTAAAGAAAGAGTTGGGTGGTGGTGGTGCACACCTTTAATCCCAGCACTCAGAGACAGAGGCAGGTGGATCTCTGAATTCGAAGCCAGCCTGGTCTAACAGAGTGAGTTCCAGAACAGCCAGGGCTACACAGGGAAACCCTGTCTTGGAGACAAAATGAAACAACACACACACACACACACACACACACACACAAAGGATGGCAAAGAGATGGCTCAGCCATAAGAGGTGCACACCAAGCTTAGTTCCCAGCATCGGTATCTGACAGCTCACAACTGCCACACTCTGCCCGGACTCCACGGGCAGCTACGCTCCCACATGCACAAAGACACATGCGTATGCACATAATTAAACAACCTTGGGGTTCATGTGCAATGGGAAGCACTGGGAGTTTTGAGTTGAGGATAGGAAGATATGACAACCTTAGGTCTGCTGAAGGAACTTCGGCCCCTCAGTGAGAAAGAGTGGGGCAGGGCAGGAGCAAGAAGCCCAGTCTTAGGGCACTGCATCGGTACCAGAGGGAGGCTGGTGGCCTGGACTAGGGAGGTAATACCATGAGATGGACTCAGGATAGTTTTATTGTGGCCCAGGCTCAAAATCAACTCAAGATGTGCTCAGACGATTACAGCCATGTGCTGCCCCGGGCAGCCAGAGTGACATTTTTTTTGGGGGGGGGGTTCTTTTTTTTCGGAGCTGGGGACCGAACCCAGGGCCTTGCGCTTCCTAGGCAAGCGCTCTAACCACTGAGCTAAATCCCCAACCCCCAGAGTGACATTTTTTAAACTTCAAGGACCTACCCCTAGATGAAGAGCGGCAGGCAATCCATGGCTGCCAAGAGAGGGAGAGTCAATCTTCTCTGGTGATGAAACCCATGATAAACTATCCAATCCCAAGTGATCGACTCTAAACACATATATACATCAGAGCAACACTACGTGGTCTCAGTAAACTTTTGTTTGTTTGTTTGTTTGAATTGGGATGGAAATGATGTAATCCAGTGCTCAAGTATGAAATTATAAAAAACAAAAACATTTAAATTAAAAAAAAAAACCTGCAGGGGTTGGGGATTTAGCTAAGTGGTAGAGCGCTTGCCTAGCAAACGCAAGGTCCTGGTCCCCAGCTCCGAAAAAAAAAAAAACAAAAAAAACCAAAACCTGCACTTCAGGCCTTTAAAGATTTATTTATTTATTTCGGTGTGTCACACACCCAAAGAGGGCATCAGATCCCATTACAGATGGTTGTGAGCCACCATGTGGTTGCTGGGAATTGAACTCAGGACCTCTGGAAGAGCAGTCAGTTCTCTTAACCGCTGAGCCATCTCTCCAGCCCCCACTTCAGGCCTTTAATCCCAGTACTTGGGAGGCTAGTAGATCTCTGTGAGTTCAGGGATAGCCTGGTCTACATGGAGAGTTCCAGGATAACCAGGGCTATGTAAAGAGAGACTCGTCTCAAAAAAAAAAAGGGGGGGGGCTAGAGAGGTGGCTCAGTGGTTAAGAGCACTGACTGCTCTTCCAGAGGTCCTGAGTTCAATTCCCAGCAACCACATGGTGGCTCACAACCATCTGGAATCCGATGTCCTCTTCTGGTGTGTCTGAAGACAGCTACAGTGTACTCATAAAAAAATAAATAATTATTTAAAACAAAAAAAAACAAAAACAACAACAAAAAAGAATGGTCCGGTGGCAGTGGTGCACACCTCTAATCCCATCACTCTGGAGGCAGAGGCAGGCAGATCTTTGAATTTGAGGCCGGCCTAGGCTACAAATCAAGTTCCAAGACAACCAGGGCTACACAGAGAGCCCCTGTCTCAAAAAAAGAAGAAAAAAAAAGAACAGTGGGTTATGGAGCCTCATGCCTGTAGTCCCAGCACTCTGGAAGCTGAGACAGGAGTCTTGCTGTGAGTTTATGCCTAGTGTGAGCTACTTAGAGAGCACCAGGCCTGTGAGGGCTACATAGCAAGACCCTGAAACCAATAACAGTAATTATCATCGTAAGTTAATTAAAAGAAATGAAAAGGGATAGACCGGCACAGGTTAGGGCATTGGCCACCAGGCCTGACAGCATGATTTCCATTCCAGAACCGGGAGAGGTGGGAGAAAACCAGCTTCCGTGAGCTGGCCCCAACCTCCCCTCACATACCGTAATGTGTGGACATGTACAAACACGCAAAATGAATGAATGCAAAAAATATTTCTTAAGGAGTAAATCAAGTTATTTCCTCACTGTTTCTAAGGACCAGGAGTCTGGTGGGTTTTCCACTGTGAGTTCATTTGCATGGCTCATCTGATAGGTCAGGCCCTATTCCTCTCCATAGTTTTAATTAGTTCAAAGTCAGTTGAGTGGGAACTGTATTACATCTGTAAAACCCTTCCACCTTATTTCTTATTGTTTTGTCTTGTTGCAGTTTCTCCCGCCATCCTTTGGTTCTTGTCTTTGAGACAGGGTTTCTCTGTGTAGCTCTGGAACTCACTCTATAGACCAGGCTGGCCTCTAACTCACTTAAGATTTCACTGCCTCTGCCTGAGTGCTGGGATCAAAGGTGTGCGTCACCACCACCCAGCTACAGGGACTCTTTTTTTTAAATGTCTGTCACTGTGTCCTCTCCTGGACTAGTGCTCGGCAACAGTAGACTGAGGGATGGACTGACGGATGGATGGTTAAAATAGCCGGCCAAGTTAAGACGTAGCTACTCATACAGAGATGGACAGAGGGACAAAAAGAATGTAATGCTGAGTGTTTTTAGACTAAGCACTTTATGTTTTGGGTTTGTTCGTGTGTTGGTTTGTTTGTTTCTGAGGTATTGTCTAGTGTAGTCCAGACTGGCCATGAGCTCCTCGTGTAGTCCAGGAAAACCCTGAACTAACCCTCCTGCCTCTGCCTCCCAGCGTCTTGGATTACAATGGTCCTGTACCACCACACCTAGCTAGTACTTCACATTTCTTGTCTCGTTTAAT
The DNA here is from genome assembly GCF_011064425.1 of Rattus rattus. Classification (NCBI taxonomy): domain Eukaryota; kingdom Metazoa; phylum Chordata; class Mammalia; order Rodentia; family Muridae; genus Rattus; species Rattus rattus. The sequence continues at coordinate 93,361,078 of NC_046162.1, forward strand.
TCTCACAGGTATTCTAGAACTGTTAGTATATTTACTCACTAAAACATTTTAGTGTGTGTGTGTGTGTGTGTGTGTGTGTGTGTGTGTGTGTGTGTGTGTGTGTTTTGCCTGCGTGTATGTCTGTGTACTCTTAGAAGAATCAGATCCCCTGAAACCGGAGTTACAAATGGCTGAGCTGCCGTGTGGGTACTGGAAAATGAAGGAATCCAGTTGCCCCAGAAGAACAGCAGATGCTTTTAACCACCAAACCGTCTCCCCAGTCCTTTTACTTCCATTTGACATCAAGAAAATATCTCCCAGAGGTTAGCTTTCATGCTCAAAGCCAACACAGAAAGTAACTAAAAGAGCCAGGATTCAAACTCAGGCCTATTTCCAGTGTAAACCTGGGTATTTTCTTTGAATTGAAGGAACTGGGCAGGCACACATCTGTATCCTGGCTATCTGGGAGACGGATGCCCTAGGATCACATGAACTTATAAAGCTGAGACCTCTCAGTGTAACATAACGAACCCCATCTCAAAAAGCAAAACCAAATCCCTGGGACCCTCCCTCAAAAACAAGCAAACAAAGGAAGACATAGCAGGAGCCCTAGGTGTGCCCTGCCTCTGAGCTCGGGGATGGCCTGATCACTTCAGTGTCCGTAAGTTTGAAATGTCTGTAGGGCTGGCTGGGAAAGTGATTGGCAGAAGTGGGATCACGTGTCATTTCTCGAATATACAGTTGGTCAGTAAGCATCGAGTTCTGTCAATAGGCCAAAGGGCCACCCTGTGCTGAAATAAGAAGACTGGTGTGTTGGGTTAGTGAGGCTAGGGTTGGCAGGGAAGAGGGCCCAGACAGGAGCCTATGGAATGAAGGTTCTCAGGAGGACCTGCTTGGACCGACCCTACAAATGGAAATTGGAAATTGCACATAGAAGAGACGTCTATCATACTGGCCTTCCTCTCTCCCCATCCATGGAGATCCCCAGAGTAGGTGGTATCAGGTCCTTCCAAAGTTTAAGGAAGACCCAGTATAGTGATTCATGCTTTAATCCCAGCACGTGGGAGGCAGAGATAGGAGGATCTCTATGAGTTCGAGGCCTGCTTGATCTACATAGCGAGTTCTGAGACAACTAGAGCTAGGTAGTGAGACCCTGTCTCTTCCTTGAGGATGAGATGTAATTTCATATATAGTGCTTGCCTAGCAGGTTCATGGTACTCTGTGAAATCTTCAGCTCGGCAGAAAAACAACAACAACAGCCAATAAACAAAAAACAAAACAAAACAAAAGAAACAACCTATAAAACTCTGGGGAGGGCCACACGCCTGTAGTCTCAGCTGCTCAGAAAGCTAAGGCAAGAGGATGATTTGAGCCAGTCTGGGCTTCGTAACATAAGCTCCATTACCCAAAATAAAGAAGCAGCTCATGGGCTCTTGCCTCCACCTTTGCTGTTCCAGGATGCTATGTTCCACCATGGAACAGTCACTGGGAGGATCAGGCAGGGGGGTGGGGGTGGGGGGAGGCAGGGCTACAACCCGGGCCCATTCAGGTGCATGCTTCTGTCCCCATGTTTCCTTGGGGGTCCACAGTTTGGGTCTTCACATCCCAGCCCTCTCTATAGGTCGACTCCACCTCCTGCTTTCAGCCCACAGAGGCCTGTCAGTAAGTTCCCCTTCAGCTCCCCCTCCCCTCTCTAGCCAGGCGCAACAGTGCATAGCTGTAACAGAAGCACTCCAACGGCAGACGTGACAGATGGCTGACGGGAATGTGGAGAGTTCAAGACTGGCCTGGACTACCTATCAGGACCCTCTCTCCCTGTGAACTGAGGGAGCTTCAGGGTTGAGATGCATGTGGGTGTCATAACTGGAACAGATTTCAGGGTCAGCTCCTTTATTTTACTTGTGAAAGCTGAGACCTCAGAGGGGGAGAGAGAGAGAGAGAGGGCTGGCTCTGTGTGACATATGTAGTGAAGGCTAGACCACCCAGGCTGGAGAGACGGCTAGTGAAGGCTAGACCCGGGATGGAGAGATGACTCAGTGGTTAAGAGCACTGAATGCTCTTCTAGAGGTCCTGAGTTCAAATCCAAGCAACCACATGGTGGCTTACAACCATCTGTAATGGGATCTGATGCCCTCTTCTCATGTGTCTGAAGACAGAGACAGTATACTTATATAAATTAATAAATAAATCTTTAAAAAAAAAAAAAAGCTAGACCCAAAGTCATCTACCTGCCTTTGCCAACTTCTGCTCCATTTGTTTGTCTCTCCGAGAAGCAGAAGAGGCAGGAAAATGTAGCCAGCACTGCCACGTCCATATGCCTCTGCTTCTTAGTCTGGTAAATGGGAGTAACAACCTCCCTGAGGGGATGCTCACTCACAGGGTCCAGAAAACTGAGAGTGGCAGAGGCCTCGCCCTAGAGCCCAGAGGACCTTGTGTGAAGGACACCACAAGACCGGAAGGTGGGACAAGGCAAATAGCCTCTGAAGATGTGCTTTCACATTGTATTCCACCCAGGTGGGGCCCAGGCCTGGGTTACCATGGATACCGTGTCCCTGGAGCATCAGATCCAGAGCGTACAACGCCACATCAGCTTCCTGAAAAAGGAGCAGATGGCCCTGCTTCGAGACCTGCACCTGGAGATCCTGAGGCTGCAGAAGCGCTGCTCAGGTGAGGGAACACTGACCCCCAGGCGGCTGGAGTAAGGAGGGGTCACCGGCACCATCACCAGTTTTGCTGGTGGGATGCTCTCCTTGAGTTCCTGTGAGCCTAACACCAGTTCTGTCGGTTCCCTTTCTGGATGAGAACTGACACTTGGGGTGGAGTAAATTCTAGGTATGAGCTGAATGTGACAGTACTGGACTGTTATCAGGGGAAGTAGAATTAGGTCTCAGCTGCATACTGATTTCTAGGCTAGCCTGGGCTATGTAGACCCTGTCCCTCAACCTCTCCTGCTCACCACACCTAAAAATTTTAAGACTGAGGACCTGCTAAGATCAGACTTCCAGGAACCAGTCTAGGGATTCCTGTCACTTTTTCATTTATTAAGCACATGTCATCCTTGAGGAAGTCCAGGTAAGAAAACACATGTACTAGAGGGTAACTCAGTGTTGGAGCACTTACCTAGCATATACAAGGTCCTGAATTCCATGCCTAGCATCACAAACATAAAATAAACATACATTTTAGCTGGGCATGATAGGGCATACCTTTAATCCCAGCACTCAGGAGGCAGAGGCAGACAGATCTCTGTGAGTTCTAGACCAGTGTGGTCTACAAAGGGAGTTCCAGGAGAAACACAGAGAAAGCCTTTCCCAAAAAATCAAAAATGAAATAAAATAATAAACTAAGCATCAGAAAATAAGAGGGCCGATGAGAGTTCAGGATGATAATCCAGTTTGAGCAGGATAATGGAGACTGAGCACCTCCGTGCTAGGAGGGAGCATGCCATCCCCTGGGAGGCAGACATCCTGATAGGTGACAGGGGAGAGAAGTGAAGAAACCAAAAAGAAGAAGAGGAAGAGGAGGGAAAGAGGAGGAGGAGGAGGGGAAGAGGAGGAGGGGGAAGAGGAGGAGGAAGAGAAGAAGAGGAGGATGAAGAGGAGGAGGAGGAGGAAGAAAAGTAAAGAAACCAGTCCAGATATGGGCCAGCATAACAAAGCCAGGAGGTGGCATAAGGAGGTGAAGAGACTGTGAGAAGTGAAAAGTCCGGCTACAGCCGTACCCTGGAGACCCTGACCAGTAGCGTGACAGCCCTGAGTTTGGCTTGTCCCCTTGGTCAGTGAGAATCAGTGAATGGTTAGGAGCAGCTGGATGCTTCTTCAGCAGCAGCAGAGGTGAACCGTGCCAGAGGGAGACTGATTGAGTGTGGCAGAGCTGCTAGGGAGGTCTGGGGAGAGGTTAGCGGTTAGGGAGGAAGAGTTAGTGCGAGACAGCTTGGAGGAGAAGGGCCCTCTGGTTGGCTACATTGGTGAGCAGAGAAGAGGCAGGCACTGAATGACTGGAAATCCCAGGTCAGGCTCTGATCTTGGACCGATAACCTCTACCACCCAGGCCTTTCAGAGGTGCGACTGTGACTCGGGGGCTCCTGTGTCTCCAATCGCAGACCTTCTGTGTGTTTGCTGACACAAGGTGTCAGATAGCCCAGGCTGGCCTTGAACTCACAGAGTTCTCCTGCCTCTGCCTTCTGAGTGCTAGGTTTAAAGGGATGCAACCCCAGACCCAACTTTTTATCGTGAAAGTGATAAACCAAGACCCAGAAAAACCAATCATATGATATACGTTAGCGTCACAGCCAGGATTAAAACCAGCGCTGTGCCATTTTCTAATTGTGTTCTACCTGTTGTTCGCCCAGAGGCCTAGAAAGCTTGAGTGACCCCCTTGGCTTCTCACGTTAACATAGGACATGAGCAGCCTAGCCTCAGCCTCTTTGCACACGCAGACCCAGTTGCAGTATTCAAAGCTAGGCTCCTGGCCGTCTGTCTCCCAAGTGACGGGGTGCCCCTGGAGGTCGCTGCTTTATCGCAATGACAGTATCGGAGGAAGACAGACCCAAAACCTTACTGCATATCCTCCATTTCTTCTCGTTTTTGGTTTGTTTTTTTTTCCTGATTCTAAGAGCCTGGGTCCTTCCCTTCTGAACACATGATAGTTCCCATGACAACATAACAGGCAGGATCAGAAGGCCCTATAGTCCCCTTGACTGTCAAGTGCATCTGGGCTCAAGCCTCCTGGATATTGATTAAGGAGATAAAAATAACTCTGGTCTTGTCTAGAACTGCCACTCTGGGGGCTGAGATGACCGAATCAGGCCTTCCTTCCAGGAGGGAGGTGCAGGGAAAGCAGCGGAAATTGGGGAGGAGACTGAAGGAGGACCCAGGAGGGCAGGCTGCCTCTAAGACAAAGACAAAGAACATGGAGTCAGGTGGTAGTGCAAGATTAAATCCCAGCATGGGAGGCAGAGGCAGGAGATCTGTGAACCAGGTCTGCCTGGTCTACAGAACAAGTTCCAGGACAGCCAGGACTACATAGAGAAACCCTGTCTCAAACAAACAAACAAACAAAACAAGATGAAGAATGTGGGATTTGGAGGTAGAAGTAAGTTCTGGGCTGGTGGCACAGCCTGGACAATGACAAGTGCCCTGTGCTTTAATGGCTGGTCTAGCCCTATGCTAAATCCTCTATTTTCTTCTCATTGCATCCTGGCACCAGCCCCATGAAAGAGCGATGCTGTTCTGTTCCCATTTTTCCAAAAGAGAAAACTAAGACTCACAGAAGTATCCTTACTGACCAGGGTCCTACTGATTTCATGAAATACTTATAGACTCTACACAGACTCACATCAGAAGATGGGTGGAGAATGGTGGGCGAAGCCAGTGTGGTGGCTCACACCCTTCACCTCAGCATTCAGAAGGCAGAAGCAGAGTGATCTCTGTGAGTTTAAGGTTGGATTGGTCTATACAGTGAGTTCCAGAACAGCCAGGGCTATGTAATGAGATCCCATCTTGTGTTAGTCAGGGTTTTACTGCTGTGAACCGACACCATGACCAAAGCAAGTCTTACAAAGGACACTTAACTGGGGCTGGCTTACAGGTTCAGAGGTTCAGTCTAGTATCAAGGCAGAAACATGGCGGCATCCAGACAGGCACGGTGCAGGAGGAGCTGAGAGTTCTACATCTTCATCTGATGGCCGCTAGCAGAATACTGACTTTTTTTTTTTTTTTTCAGAGCTGGGGATCGAACCCAGGGCCTTGTGTTTGCTAGGCAAGTGCTCTACCACTGAGCTAAATCCCCAACCCCAGAATACTGACTTCTAACCAGCTAGGATGAGGGTCTTAAAGCCCACGCCACAGTGACACACCTACTCTAACAAGGCCACACCTACTCCAAAAAGCCACACCTACTCCAATAAGGCCACACCTCCAAATAGTGCCACTCCCTGGAGGAAGCATATTCAAACCATAACACGTCTCAAAAAGAAAACAAAAAAGAAAGATGGGGGAGTAGGGTTCTATCTCCTAATCTAAGCCCTGTGGTTAATGGTTGAAAGAAATCTGCCCTAGGGAAGTTAGTGGCAAAGCCAAGGTCCCTTAGGCCATTTCATAGGCCTTGGAGGAAGGGAGAAGTTGTTCCCCAAGAGTCCTAGGAGTGGAGGCATCAGAGGGCTCCCAGTGGCCCCAGGGAAAAGGTTCAGGCTACGGCCATAGCTAAGGTACTCTCTTGTGTCCTGGCAACAAGTGGCCTCCCCAGAGAATACAGTTCTAGCAAACTCTGGTCCCTGAGAGCATTTTGAGGAGAGAAGAAGAGCAGGCCAAGGGCACAGATCTGACTTTAGATACTGCTGGCCACTATTCCCAGAGATGTGCCATTTTCTTCAGACTCAAAACTTTATCTCTGAAGGTACACTCAAGTGCTCTTAGTAGACTCTCTGACGCCTGGCTCCCTGCTGTCCTTTTCCCTACATATTATCTGAATTAGAACCCAGAGCAGGAACGCTAAGCATTTGTCTGTCACTGAACTGTAAACCCCTGATCCCTCATTGTTCTGAGCTCTGGGGGTTGGGACTGAAAATAGCGATCACACATTTTCCCTGAGAGATGGGGCATTGGGGGCACCAAAGAACGAGTATATAAATTCTGGGGCTGGAGAGATGGCTCAGTGGTTAAGAGTACTGATTGCCCTTCCAGAGGTCCTGAGTTCAAATCCCAACAAGCACATGGTAGCTCACAACCATCTGTAATGGGATCTGATGCCCTCTTTTGGTGTGTCTGAAGACAGCTACAGTGTACTCATATATATAAAATAAATAAATCTTTAAAGAAAAAAGAAAAATAAGTTCTTGGATGCCCAGGAAGAACTTGTTCCTGTACCAGAGACTTTGGTGATGGCATTCCTCAGTTTGGGTGTCCCTGAGGAGTCCCTCCCCTGCAATGCCAAACCAAAGCCTGGTACATCTTCCACCACTAGGGGGCACTGTCCTGCAGAAACCCTTCTTGCATGGTGGTCAAATGGGATTTGGGAATCTGCACAGAGATCTTCAGACAGTAATACAGATACAATACTGGCCATGAAATTAGTGTCACATGTGTTCAGTAAATAGCTTCTGCCTATTCCCGTTGCCTCCTAAGCGTCTCTTGGCACTGCGGCATTCATCAGTTAACTAAGCTTCCGTGGGTCAAGACCCCATGTTTACAAAAGTCCTCCACAGCTATCTGGCCCGGTGGTATATTACCCCTTAGAGAAAGGCAAATATTCCTAGCAAGGGCAAGGCCCTGCGTTCAGTCCCCAGCTCCGAAAAAAAGAAAAAAAGAAAAAGGCAAATATTCCTTCATCCCCCAAAACAAGACAGGCTCTTCTACCCACAGAGGTGGTCTCCGTTCCCAATCCTAGGAACAGATCCTTTGCTGGAAAGATCTCTGGGCCTAGAAATCCCAGGCCCAGGCTCTGCCTGGGATGTAAGGTAGCTAGCTGGTGGTGTCAGTGGTGCCTACGGATCTGTCCTTCCTTTTATGGAGTTGAAATTTCCTGACATGCACACCTACTTGTACGCACTCCTCAAATCTCTCTTCCCTAGAGCTGACCCACGATCTGGAGATGAGAGAGGTCCAGTCTCACCAGCAAGGTAAGAGAAATAGCTCGGGGCTGTGATGGGAGGTGCACAGGGCCCAGTGCACTGAGTTTCCCAGAGCACTCTTAAAATGCCTTATATATATTAATTATTGTGGGAATGGGACATGTGGAACCAGAATCAGTCAGTTCCCTATTTCTACCAATTGGGTCCCAGGGATCAAACTCAGGTCATCAGGTTTGACCTCAAACACCTTTGCCTGCTGAGCCCTCCTGCTGGACCACGTTTGACTATTCACTGTGTTGTCAAGGATGGCCTTGAACTCTTCGTCCAAGAGCAAAAAAAGGAGATGCCCAACACTGACCTCTGACTTCCACAGTGACATATACAGACATAAACATACACACATACTACACACATGCCCAAACGCATGAATGACATAGTGAAATTTTAAAAGGTTTTAAGTGTTACTCGGGCAGAGCATTGTGGTACACATCTTTAATCCCAGCACTCAGGAGGCAGAGGCAGACAGATCTGTAAGTTCTAGGCCGGCCTGGTGTACATAACAAATTCCAGTACATCCAGGGCTACATAGGAGACGTCCCAGTACTGAGTGACAATACTAGGCCAAGACTTAATGTGGGAAAGAGGAATGACAGCTGGGTGGTGTGGAGCTGGCTGGTCTGGCTACCTTCTTGGTTCTAGCAGTATTCAGAGGATTCTGGTGGAATCACTCGAGAGGCAGAGGGGTGCCTGGGCTTCAGGCAGTTTCTTCATTGTGCTACATCAAACTCAAGGTCAGCCTAAGCTACACAGTGACAGCCTGGGACCATCTGTTTTGTGTTTCGATACCACCTCACTCTGTCGTCCCAAATGGCCTAGGACTTACTGTGTAGAGCAGGTTAGTTTCGAGTTTGTGGCCATTCTCTAGCCTCAACTTCCCAAATGCTAATCCTGCAATCATAAGCCGCCATGCTGGTGCCAGAATAGTCCATAAAAACTGACAGAAACCGGAACATGATGGTGCATGCCTTTAGTCCCAGCCCTTCACCAGCAGAGTCAGGAGGATCTAGGTGAGCACTAACCTGCTTTATATAGCAAGTTCCAGGCCAGTGCACATCTTGAGGAGGGGAAAGGAGGGGAAGGAGGGAGGGAGGGAGGGGGGAAGGGAGGGAGGGAAAGAAAGACAGAACTGACTCCCCGCCATACAGGTGTGTTAAAGTTCTTACACATCAAGAGCAAGGGAGGCTGGGAACTTCTAAGCTAATCTGTTGTAAGCCCTATAGATTGCTTCGTGCCGCTGAAGTTAAACTAGGTATCATGGGTCCTCTTAGACTCGAACAGATTCTGTCCGCTTCTTCATATAGCACTCATGGACACTTCTTGGTGCCTCACTAATCCCTGACACTAGACAAGGAGGTACATGACTAAAGACACTTTCACAACTACTAGCTTTCCTCTGGAAAGGTTCTAGGGGTCACCAGAGCCCAAGCCACTGCTCTATAAGGAACATGTCTCCTTCTGTCTCTGAAATCCCAGGGTCTAGATGGGGAATAAGGTCCAGAAAGCGGGGTAGGGGTGGGGTCTTCAGCTCAGGTGCACCTGGGGACACCTCAGCAGTGCCATTTTCGGACCAATTCCAGAGGTTCTGGGTGAGACAGGTCAGCAAAACGGCCCACTACCCACCACCTCCTGAGCACACCTACTACTCAGCCCCTGCTGACGCCATGTCCTCCGGATCACAGGGCTGTTGCACAAGCCACTCCCCCTCCAGGAGTACCCTTCTCCAGGGGAGGGTCGTTCATCCTATCTCTCAAGCCCCTCCTGCTCTGAAACCTTTCCTGACACCCCTCCCTTAGAAACAGAAAATTAATTTGTCTTTCTGACACATGTCCCACTGGCAACCTGACGTTTGTTTATGATTATTTACTACGCTGCGCTGTATGCTTCATAAAACATGGACTCAAAACTCAGGGCATGGAGAATCAAGGCCCAACAGATTGCTTACAAATGAACAATCAGTCAGGAACGGTTTTGCGTTTAAATTGAAGAATTAAACTCAGAGAGTAGAACATGGGTTAAGTCCCTGTGGCTGAATTTTGAGGAAGAGCAGGGGTGGCCTCTGGGTCAGCTGGGGTATGTTTCACGTCTTTGGGATCACCGTCGCCTTATTTTCCCTTCTTCACAGAGGAGGCGTCCCGAGAGCTGGAGGACAAGTGCCGCGCGCTAGAGTTGGAGCTGGAGGCACGGGCGGCGGCCAACGCGGAGCTGCGGCGGGAGGTGGCGCAGCGGGAGGCGCTGGTGTCCGCGCTGCGCTGCAGCCTGCGCTCGGAGGAGCGCCGCTTTCTGGAGGAGCTGCGGCGCCGTAGCCATCGCGCTACGGTGCTGGGCACCGAGCTGCAGAAGCACACCGAGGCGGCCGCCTACCTCTCCAGCCAGCTACACGCCGCGCGCCAGAGACTGCAGGCCCCGCGCTCCGGCGCCGCGGCCGCCGAGCCCCGGGTCCGCCGGCGTGCACAGCGGGCCCGCCGCCCTCCCGAGGCGGCCAAGGGTCCGGGCCGGGACTGGGCGACCTGGGAAGACGTCGATCCCATGCCGGACCCCGCGCTCTTCCTCTACCCACGGAGGCCGCCGCGGCCCAGCGCCCGTGGCCCTCGCCCTCAGCTACGCCAGGAGCTGCCTGACCAAGACGCCCCGCACCCCGTGCCACACCAGGAGCTCCGGTACCAAGAAGGCCCACACCGAGGGACCAGCGAGAGCCCAGCCGCCACGCCCAGCGCCCCAGGGGATCCTGAGTAGGCGCTGAGCAGGCAGCGGCAACTGGGAAAGCAGGCCGGGTCAGGCGGGATCAGGAATGGGGCGGAGTCCAGCCGGCAGATCCGCCCCAGCTCCGCCACTCACTAGAGCCGCCCCCGCTTGTGTGTTTCCCGAGATGAATTATCTTCTCCGGAGAGGGAGCTCCTTTGCAGAGGGAACGCCAAAGCAATGCACCTTTTTTATGGTGGACTGGCAGTAATGACCCTAATCTGTGTGCCCACCAATGGAGAGGGAGGGTGGGGGGAGTGGAGTCTTGACTGTCCCTGGAAAGCTGACAATCCCTTGTAGGGCGGGAGAAGGCTGGGTCTGCCTGCAGAAAGGAACACAGTGGCACTTGGTACCGCTAGGCCCTCAAGCTCCCCTTCCCTGCTTTCTCCCCCTCCCATATCCCCCTCCAGCCCCGCCCAATCTTTTGCTCGGGAGAGGCAAGCTTAGGAGCTGGCTCGTGTACTCGGAAGTAGCTACTCCCCACCCACTGATAAATCCTTGAAGGTGAGCACGGAACACTTTAGAATCTATTTTAGAAGTCACGTCCTCTCAGAGCCGCTGTGTTCCTGGTGGCAGTTGGCTTACAGAAAACAGTAAGGCTAGACCCTTGTAGCCAGTTGTGGAAGAGAAACTGATTGGTTCTTCCCAGATTTGTCATGCAGGGGTTCAAGTGACTGGAGATAGGCAAACTGGGGCTCAGATTTAGCTTGGCAAGGACAGAAGGGCCTCTCACCCTTCTGTTCCTGAGGCCCCTTTAGAGATTCCCAGTCCTATTATAGATGCTAAGCTTGTCCAGCCTTCCAAACAGCTGGCTGCACCCAAAGGCAGGAAGGAGAGTCTGGCTTCTTGGAAGTGGCAGCTAGCCAGAGAAATGATTTTTCTGGTTAGACCTTGGTGGTGCCCAACCCTAGAAAGCCCTCTACGCCTGTAGAACCTGCTGATAACGGGGTGGTCCTGTGCTGTTTGGAGGGGTAAACAGAGCAGAATGGTGACACCTTCCCAATTCTCCTCAAAGGCAGGAAGCTTCTGTCCAGCTCATGATTGGGCCCCATGTCAGGGCCCCACTCCACCACTCCTGGTTTGACCTGCTTTGAGTCCTAAGTGCCTGTGAGGTCTTTCCACATTGTGTGTGTCACCCAAGGTCTCTGAGGTAAGCAAACTGTCTCTGTAGTTGACAAACTTCTTCAGTCATGGCCACCAGGAAGAAAAAGAATTCCTGGCTCATGTCCGCTGCTTTATAAGAGGAAGCAGGAAATTGGCAGGAAGCAAAAGGCAATGAGCACACTCTAACCTGATCCTGCACACAGACCCCTCCCCTGAAAGGCAGCTGAGGCCCCTGAGCAATAACGAGGCCTGGGCTGAGCTGTCCTGCTTCTGGGAGCTGGATGGCAGAAGCAGAACCCCGGGGTCCCTACCAGAGACCTCTACCCCTTCAGCCCTGAGGCAATACCTGTCCCACTTGTCTCCCCTTAGTTTTATGTCACTCGCTGCCCTGTCTATCTGGAACCTGCCCGTGTGAGGTACTCACTCTGCTCCCTTGGAGGTGCCTGAAGGACAGCGGGAAAGGAAAGGTTCTTTCTTGGGTCACCTGCACAGACCTACATCTCTTGCAACCATACTTTTGGGGTGAACAGGGTGACTTTGTTAGGTTGACTTTTCTAGAGAGAGCTCTTTCTCATCCATCCACCCACTAAAAGCCATAGTTACCCCCAACTAGCTTCCCTTTAATCTATAGCAATAGCCTTCTTTCTTTTCTCTCCTGGGCACCCAGGGTGTCCAGCTGCCTCTATCCCCATTAAACCCCATCCCCAGGATCAGACAGTCGCCTGCCTGCCCTTCCTCAAACGACCTTGCCTGTACCTCCCAAATCCTGTTCCTCTGCTGACAGCAGAGGTAGTGATATTTGTCTGTGAGGTGTTTGAAAAGCTTCCAGATGGAAGGGTGTAAGGGTATCTGGGTACCAGTGGAGATCTTGGGGTGAGTGGATGGTGCAACTCTTCCATCATTGAAAGCAATAGAGAGACCTAGGCAGATACAGGATTCTGGTCCTATCAGAACCCCCTTTCCCTCTTGTGGAAATAATGAAAGACTCCCTTCATGGGTCAACAGGCAAGGACTCCCTCAGGCTCCCACACTGGGACAGGCCCCACCCTCAGCTTCCACCTCTTCCCTTCCTAGACCTGGCTATGGGAACCCACCTGATCGAAGGGAAAACACCAGCCACAGCCCAGGAATGACCCAGTGGCCAAGAAGGGAAAGGGCCATTTAATCTCTCTCCTTTGTTGTACACATCCCCACTGAGAGACTGAGACGGTTCATGGGGACACTCTGAGTCCTTAGGGGAGAGTCCCCCAGTGCAAGTGTAGACAGAAGGAAGAACAGCAGTGGAGTCCTACGTCCTAGAAGCCATCCAGGAACGAGCGAGCGATGCAGGCCAAGGTTCCGCATCCTTCATCACTGCATCCTCGCCAAGGCAGCCTGTTCTTTGGGAGACCAGTTCTGGGCCAAGATGGGGGAGCTCATCCCTATACAAGCAGCAGGATAGAGTCGTCCTGGATGGAGGTGGAAGGGAAGGAGGCCAGAGAGTGTGAAGCATCTTCTCATTTGGGGGCCAGGGTCTCCTAAGCACCCTTTCACACTGATGTGCCAGCCTCGAATGGGAGACGTGCAGGGCGGTCAGATCCTGCTCCAAATTCTCTGTTGGCTGCGCTTTTTAATCCAATGCTTTTCAGAGTGTATTCACTCACCTACAGAAATAGAGCCCTTGCTTTAGGGGTGACTGTCATATGCCTTATTCTTAATAAAACGTTTGGAAAACATGGAGTCCCTTCATTGCTGAGAGCACTGCTGCTTTCCTGCCTCTGTTGCAGCAGATGTAGGAAAGGGAGGTACAGATGTGTGTGTGTGTGTGTGTGTGTGTGTGTGTGTGTGTGAGAGAGAGAGAGAGAGAGAGAGAGAGAGAGAGAGAGAGAGAGAGAGAGAGAGAGAATATCTTGGAAATCAATGGGTAGAGTGAACCAGATGCCTGAGACCCAACCACTCCCCACCCCTACTCCCAGACACACAATATGCTCTTTGGGGCATAAGGTGCTTGCAGAGGTGACCTGGTCCTCTGCCAGGGTCTGCCAGTCTCTCCATGCACCACCCCCAACATGAACAAACATGAATGAATGGGATCTTGGATGAGGTTTCTGAGCAGGCTAGAGAATGATAGGTTGGAAGGCTCGCGTGCCTGGTTTGGGGCTATGTGGCCACGTTGTTTCCTCATCTGATGGAGCTGCAAGACGTCCGGCTTCCCGGAGAAAAGCCCTTTCCCATCCTCTGCTAGTGGGAGTCGTTCTATGAGCACAGCTTCAGGAGGTCAGCACATCTGGTACCACATTTTCAACGTACGTCTACGCTGTGGACAGCGTATACACTGCATCCTGAGCATGGAAAGGACCTTGTTCCTATGTACAGTCCTCCTCTCCTGATAACGGGAGCCATTTCAGTCCATCTAGGGGAGGGGAAGGGAAGAAGCTGATCCCATCATGTGTAGAGAGTAAGGTAGGTTGCAGTCACTGGGTTGAGATGGGCACAGGAGTCACTCCAGGACAGAGTCAACCATAGGACCTGTGTTGAAACTGTATATTCAACACGCCATCATAGGTGCTAAGGCCGTAGCAGTGAAGTACATAGGACTGTTGGCAAGGAGTTGGCAATGTAGTCTGTGAACTTGGAGGTATAGTGTGTCATTTGTCACCACAAGGGGGTAAGGGGTCCAGAAAAAAACGAGGATGTACATTGGGGACGTAGATTGCCTAGCAAGCACAAAGCCCCAAGTTAAAGCCATAGCACTATGTAAACTGGGCGTGGTGGTACACGCCAACAATCTTAGTATCCAGGAGGCTAAGCAAACGACCACAAGTTGAAGCTCATCTTTCAATACACAGTGAGTTTGAAACCCTCTGCTATACATAAGGTCCTGTCTTCAAAGGGGGATTGGGGAGCTAGAGAGATGGCTCAGTGGTTCAAGTCAAGTACTGCTCTCCCAGAGGACTTGAATTTGAGTTTCAACCTCCGTGCCCCTGGTAACTCCAACTCCAGGGGATCTGACACCTTTTTCTGGCCTCTGCAGACACAGCAGACACACACATGAATAAAGACAAATAGTCTAGCGCAAAGGTCACGGACAAAATGGTGTCCCCGGTTCAGGTCTCTCTGCTCATCAAGTTCGACTGGTACTCTGCTCTGACCCTTGGCATGGCGTATGGCACCAAGCACTACAGTTACCTAAAACCCCCGGGCAGGGGAGGAGAGGAGAATAGCAGCAGGGGAAAAGAAGAGACCAGATGAGCTGAAACGGACTGAGAGAACTGGCAGAAGCTCAAGATGACAGCATTCTCAAGTGAGGCATCGTGGAGCTTGCTTTTCTCTAGTCGTTGATGAAAGTAGAGCTTCTTAGCTGCCGAGCCGCCTACCCGCTGCATCTCACCTCAGCTAGTTAGTTAGCTCGTTAGCTAGTTAGTTAGCTAGTTAGTTAGTTAGAGATAGTAGTTGTTGCTGTTTGAAATATGGGCTCATGTAATCCCAGACTGGCCCCAAACTTGTTATGTAGCCAAAAATGACCTTGAATTCTTGATCCTCCTGCCTCAGCCTCTCAGGTGCCTAACTATTGTTATTCTTTTAGAGGTGGAAATTAATATGCTGCCTCGGCTGATTCCAAACTCTCAGACTCAAGTGATACACTCACTTCTGTCTCCTAACCACCTGAGACTAAGGGTGCAAACTCCAACACTCAGCTCGTACTTGTGATTTTGAATCCCATGTCTAGGACTCAGGTTTGGTCCCAGGGCGAATCAGGACAAGGATCTGCAGCAAGACCAGAGTATATAGCCCAGGCCTCTGTTTATTCCTGGTAATAATCTCTTGGAAGGGTGTGGTCTAGGGAAGAGAAGACTCAACTCTGGATAAACATCTGCCCAAGACTCATCAAATAGAGTTTGAGAAAATCAGAAAAAGAAATGGGGGCGGGGGAGAAGGGATTAGCTTCTGACACCTGGCTCTATGACATGCCAGGGCTACTTGGTTAAACCTAGTTCAGAGCCTTGGTGTGAGGTAGAGATGTGACAAGCCAACATCAGATAATGCTCAGATATCATCATATAAAATGTAACCTCTCATTTTACAGATGGGAAAACTGAGGCCCAGAACTTTTTCCTGTTGTCATCCCTGTTTCCTGGCAGTTCTTCATCTTTTCTTCTTGATCCCTGAGTTCAGAACCAGAGTTAGGGGGCTCATCCTGCAGTCCAGGGACTCCTGAGTCTAACCTCACCTCTCCAGTCACCTGGGGAACTCCACTGGGAAAGAAGGGGGAAGTGGGCAGGACCAGCTGAGTAGACGCAGCCATCATAATAATTAGGAGGGTAGGAGGCGTTGAGAAGACTAATTATGTGGACCAGGCTGTAGCCTAGATAAACCTCCATCTGTATTTCTACAGCATCTTTGTGTGGGGCCCCCAAAACAGGGAAACTGAGGAGCCCAGGCATCCCTAAGGCAACCTGAAGAATGGAAGGTGTGCATTAGGACTGAGAAGGACAAAGGAAGGACACCACCAAGGACACATGGCAGATCCTAGGCTGCTGACCAGTACACCCTACAGACACTGGCATGAGAAGCTAGTCGAAGAGCTGCTGTTTCCTTCTCCTCCTCCTCCTCTGCCTCCTCCTCCTCTCCTACCTCCTCTTCCTCTGGTTCCTCCTCCTGTTCCTCCTGTTTCTTTACCTCCTCTTCCTTTTCCCCTCCTCCTCCTCTCCCCCTCCTCCTGTTCCTCTTGTTCCTCCTGTGCCTCTTTTTCCTTCTCTTCCTGCTCCTCCTCCTCCTCCTCCTCCTTCCTTTTTCCTTCTTTTTCTGAAACAGGGTCTTGTGTAGCCAAGGCTGGTCTATCCTGACCTGATCACCTACCTCCATCTCCCAAGTCCCAGGATCTCAGGTGTGCACACCTGAACACTTGGGTTAGGAGGGGATTTCTGTTGGCAGCCTGTTGGCCTCCAC
This sequence comes from Rattus rattus, assembly GCF_011064425.1. Taxonomy (NCBI): domain Eukaryota; kingdom Metazoa; phylum Chordata; class Mammalia; order Rodentia; family Muridae; genus Rattus; species Rattus rattus. Next base: position 93,377,459 of record NC_046162.1, read on the forward strand.
TTAAGCTGGTGGGCCTCGATTAGGCTTTATGAAAATCATCCTAAGCTCTGGTCAAAGGTCAATAACGCTACAACACACAGAGGAAATAGCAGCAAGGAAAGCAAGGTATTATAAACAGTGGTGGAGATCAAAGGTGGCACTCTGAGCCAACAGCAAAATTCCCCCTGTGAGTCTTGCAGAGCCTCAGAAGAACTGCTTGGCATTCTCTCCACCTGGGCCATCCACTGTGCCAACAAACATGTCGAGCACCCAACTTGCATCAGCCTCAGGGAAGATGCTGAGGACACTCAGAGGCTAGCCTGTGGTATACCACAAGATCCTGTCTCCAAGGTGGTGTGTGTGTGTGTGTGTGTGTGTGTGTGTGTGTGTGTGTCTGTGTGTCTGTGTGTCTGTGTGTATGTGTCTGTGTGTCTGTGTGCACTCTCGTAAGGGCACGCGCGCGCGCACACACATGCATGCACGCACTCGATGGAATCCCCTGGTTTAGGACTAGCAAGACAGTTCAAAAGCGTTTTTAGGAGAGCCAGGTTTGGGTTGGGGATTTAGCTCAGTGGTAGAGCGCTTGCCTAGCAAACGAAGGCCCTGGGTTGGTCCCCAGCTCGAAAAAAAAAAAAGGAAAAAAAAAAAAAAAAAAGGAGAGCCAGGTTTGATTCCCAACACCAACATGTTGGCTCACAACCACTGTAACTTCCAGTTCCAGAAAATCAGACAGCAATTCTAATCTCCTCTGGCTCCAGCAAGCATGTGTTACACAGACAAGACATACATGCGGGTAAAATACCCACACACATAAAATAAATAAATTTTAAAATAGTTAAAAAAAAAACCCAAATACCTGTTCTCTTTTCTCAAAAGTCAAACATGTAAGTTTGGCCGGTTTCAGTTTATGTCTTTGGTCCCAAAGTTATCAGTATTATTATGATTAGTTTGAGATAGGGTTTCATGTAGTCCAGGCTGGCCTCAAACTTTCTATATGGTGAGTTCTGACTCTTGATGTTATGAGTGTGGGCTTCCAACCACAGCTGTATTGTATAGGTAGAGTTTTTCAAAATTCTAGAATTTCCTGGGAATGAACCAAGTTCTCATCAGAGGCTGGTTAAAAGGATTGTGGTATTGTAGTATAACTACACACCAGGCTATTACTCAGCATAAAATGGGTCAAGAAATCTGTTTGCAAACTGATATGTAGCAATCTTAATATTATTGCTAGATTGAAAAAAATCAGGGTGGGGATGGCAAGTCGGCTCAGTGGGTAAAGTGTTTGCCACCAAGCCTGATGACCTGAATTTGACCTCCCAGATCCACATGGTGGGAGGAGAGAACACAATCCTATAATTTGTTCTCTGACCTCCACTAGTGCCCCCCCATAATACATAAATGTAACAAGTTTT
>NC_046162.1:93383849-93418849 GCF_011064425.1 Rattus rattus
TGGGAGTGGCAGAGGCTTGTCTAGGGGTGGGGCCTACTTTTCTTGTACTTCGCCTGTGTCCTTTCTGTTATTTTCACCAAGTCTCAGGCTCCAGCCTTGAAACTAGAGACCCCTTCCTAGGGCCTCCTCACTTTTCCTCGGGGCCAGACTGATCCTTTCTACGTAGGGTATCAGTGAGTGCAGACCCACTTTATCTGTTTTCCTCAGCTTTCTACCATAGAAACTTGTCTCAGCTCACTTTCATCATTCTTCCAGGCTTCAGTGAGCAAACTAGGGCTAACATGGGAGTAAGAATGGGCCTAACACTTGCTAGACTGTTATCCATCACAGTGGACCTATTTACCCAAGACAAGGCTTGAGTTGTACAGAACAAGAAATGCTGAAAATACTGTATCTCTGGATCCACAGGCAGGCTGGGTAAAAGAAGGTTGGAGCTGGCTGTTTCCCCTCCATCAAAGAGATCTGAAGAGCTATGAAGCAGCTTGTCCAAGGTCACAGTGATTTCATTGTCTAGGGAAGCATTTGGATTTCCAGTTTATGGCTAGCATGCCAAGCCTACCCCAGCCCAGCCTAGGGGAAGCCGAGGTGGGCATGCTGGTTTATCATGTATGTGATTCAGGGAGCTTAGGAACTGCAGTGGTGGTGGGGTTTTAGTGAATGAAGCTCCCTTCTTATTGATATGCTGAAGGACTCTTGGGGGTCGGGGAGTGCTGGGTTGGGGTCAGAGCATAGTTCATCTTGGGGACACAGGGCTTTCTACTTGGTAGGACCTTGGCTTCTGTGTCACAGAAAACCGGTATAGATAACTGAGACTCATTTTACGGCCATCTTGGATCTGTTCAAAGAAGAAACATAAATTGAGTCTGTGTTGTGTATGTCTTCCTTCCTCTGTTATCCCCTGGTAAGGTTTCAGCATGGGTATCAGAGTGCAGGCCCCTGAACCTCAGCCCCTATTTCTAGAGCTCTCCAGTACCTTTGAGGAAGGGACAAGGCAGACAAGGGTCAGTTACCTTAGGAATAAAGTAACTTTTAGGGGTTAAGAGAACAGGCAGGTTTTTCAAGTTCACAGTGGTGTGTCAAGTTCCTTCTGCACAGGGGAGGGCTCTCAGAGTTGGGCGTGGAAACTGAAGGGGATCTGGCAGACAAGGGGAGAATTTAGGGGCTTATAAGCTCTCCAGCAGGATCTTAAAGCTCTTCTGGGTGGTGTCTGAGAAAATAGTGAACTACACTTGGACCTTAAAGACCTGTTTCTGGTCTGTGGAAACAGGAAGAAGGCAAACAGGGTCTTCCATAAGCTGCCTCTGCCTCTGTCCACTTGAATGGGCTTTGAAGCACTGGGTTCCTAGGATGGGGTGATGTATCTTTTGGGGTTCTACTTCCTGTTCTTGCTTCACCTGATGGTTCCTTAGCTAGGGTGTAGCCTGGCCCTGGCATAGTCTCTGAAGACTGTCAGACCAGAGTGGCATACAGAGGTTACTTGTGGTTACTCAGACCCCTTTGAAAGTCCTTCCTGTGACCATCTCTGGCTAGTGACATCCCTGTATAGCCCTAGGGAAGGCCATGTGTTGTCCTTCCACTCTGATCTCTTCTGGAGACTGTAGGAGTCAGTTAGCACATGCACTAAGTGCATTCAGGCAGTTGGTCCTATTCTGCAGAGGACTGCCTTTTTATTCCACTTCCCTAAAGCCTAGGTCCTCAGAGGACCTGGATTTCAAAGGACCCCCTGGGATCCGAGTGCAGACCTGGCTGATCTTAGGGCATCAAGCACCACCTAGACTGACTCCTTAGGCTTCCAGGAGGAAGGCACTGCTGTAGTCTGGTCCTGGGGGAACATAGCAATAGATAGTACCCTAAAAGTAGTACCCAGAGGTTGGGATTGGGATTCTGACACACACACCTTTTCCTAGACTTAGCATCACAGACTTTTGCTTCTGTGGCTTTGGACAGCTCACTTACAAGACTTGTAGAGTTTTAGTCTCCTTGAGTGAGATGGGGTGGCTGATGTGAATATGATCCTTCTGGGGAATGGCCTGGAGTGAACACTGGCTTAATGTAAACTAGAGTGGAGTCAGTGTTGGCTTCCTTTAGCATTACCAGGCTGCCTGCTCCCCTCCCAGGATTAGGGTGTGTTTGAAGAGGGGGTTAAAAGGAATGGAGCTCTGTCTGGATCTGACCGTTCTTGCCTCAGGTCATAGTGTGAGGTTCAGAACCTGCTAGGGCTGAAGAGAAGCCAAGGGTTTGCTTAGCCATTTCTGGGAATGGAGGGACCTGGAGTGAGAGCCCTGCTCCCCTTCCCACCCCCATGCTGGTTAGTATGGATGCCAGAGCAGTCCTTACTGGGCCCTGGCAACAAGTCAGAAGCCCTGCGAATGCACCCTGGCGAGGCTGGGCATGCTGCTTCTCCACAGTGTGATGGCCTTCAGCCTCTTGCTGGCAGCTCTATTTTTCCCCAGGGGAGACATTTGGTTTTCTCCTGGTGGCGCACGGGCTGCTGGGAAGAGCAGAGGTAGCCTGCCAGCTTCTTGGTGCAGCTTTTAAGTCCTGAGGCTTGGGTGCAGTTGTCCTCTGGGAGATTGGGGCCCATCCCCCCCTCACTAGAACCAGTGATTCTCAGGAAAGAGTCCAGCTGCCAGGTCACCTGCAAGGGGCAACAGGAGCCAGAGGCCTCAACCAGTCCTTTGACCTAAGAGGAAGGCAGAGTGCTCTTTCGGTAGCTGGTGGACCAGGGGTGACTATCTGATGGCGTGGGCCCGGGTCTGTGCCAGCTGTTGTCAGCAGCTGGCTGAAGCAGTCCTGCCCACCACCGGTGTAGGTGGAGCTGAGGAGAGGACCCCCTTGCTGAGCCTTGCTCCTGCCAGCCTACCCCCTATGCCTTCTATCCAAAGGGGCCCAGATACCCCAAATTCTGGATTCCTCTGTTCCTCTAATGGCTTCACTAGCAGTGATCCCTTTTCTGAGGTATGTGGGGAGGTGGGCCTAAGTGTTAGTAGTTCTTTCCAAGGTCCTGAAGCCAGTGGGGCCTCCTGGCCCTCAGTTGTCCTTCTGCCCGACCTTGAAGAGAAAGAGAGGCAGGGGGAATGTGCCCTTCCCAGGGCTGCCCCAGCAGGCCTGGCCCCACTGAAACCTGAAGCCAGCTGGAGCTCCAGCCCTGAGCCGACCAACTGCATTACCACAGTGATAGAAGCAGAGACTGGGACAAGGGACAGAGGCAGCATTGGGCCTGGGCCTGGGCCTGGGCCTGGTCAGGGAAGCTGGCTGCCTTACTGCCATGGCAGTCCTGAGACTCCAGAGCCAAGAAGAGTGCAGCTACTGACTGTACCAGGTGGGCTATGGGGCTGTGTGGACCCAGTGACTAACCAGAAAACCACTTTCACAAGTCCCGTGGTGGGCAGGCTTTCAGGTCCCCCTGGAGGAAAGAGAGCCAGGGTTGACTGTCCCGGAGGAGAGGAAGCCCTGAAGAACATTGTCTTAAATCTGACTATCCCAGGGCTCATGTCCCTGGGCTTAGGCAAAAGGGCTGGGGTTCATTTTGCCTTTCCCTTCTAACTCCCTTGCCCTCTACTGCAAACATGTAGAACACAGGCTGTCTATTAAGCTCCAGGTTTAACTGCCTGCCTGTGTACCTTCAGTGATTAAAGCGTGGTCTCTATATTGAGTGAGGGTTTTCCCAGCTTCTCCTCCATCTCCATTCTAGGAGATTGCCAACCTGGAAAGTCATCTCCAGGGAACCAGTAAGGGGAAACTTCTTCTGTGTGTACCCTAGATCGCTCTTAGCATTGCCTTCCCCTTGTCTGCTCTGTCTTTAGAGCCAGACAAGGGTTCACTTGGGGTGGGTTTTTCATTTCTTTTTTCTTTTTGTTTTTTTTTTTTTGAGACAGGGCTTCTCTGTGTAGCCCCAGCTGTCCTGGAACTTGCTCAGTAGACCAGTCTGGCCTCAAACTCAGATCTATCACCCTCTGCCTCCAGAGTGCTGGGATTAAAGGCATGTGCCACCACTGCTATGTCATTGTCCATTTTTTAGGGGCTGAGGCCTCCCCACCTGGGGCTGCTGGGTCACTGAAAGGGATATCCTGTGTGTCCTATGGTTCTTGGATGGAACTCCTAGTTTGGAGAGGGTATGATGTGGTACAGATAGCATAATAGGAGGCCCATAGTGACTAGTGGCATGAGCTGGTGAACCTGGGGTTCACTTTAAACCTTTCTAGGGCTCGGTTACCCTTTTTGGGAGGAGTTGGTACTATATCTGAAATCCTAAAGGTTCTATTTACCAACTATTAGGTTGCGGGGTAGAGGAAAAGGGCTAGGGCTTCTCTCCATGCCCCTAGTATTGCCTATCTATTTTGAGTCAGTCTACCTCCTTGAGACCCTTGATTGGACCCTTGAGGTTTTGTACTCTGTTACCACTCCTGATGGAAACAGGATGAGTAGGAAAGGGACCATGGGGTCTGAGTGGGCTGGGCTGACATCTAGAGCAGGGCTGTTCTGTCTGGCACGGTCCTACTCATAGCTGGAATAATGGGACTACAAGCCAAGGGGGCCATTCTGACAGACAGGTGCTGGGGCCAGGCTCTCTGCCAAGTAGATATCCAGGCAGACCTATGTTTAGCTGGAAGGTTTCTGAGAGGAGGTCCTTGGCTTCCCAAGGGTGGAGGGGCATCTCTTTGCTCCCCTTAGTGCTGGCATTGGACTGGGGAGTAGGGTTGTCACCTGCTCCTCTCTTCCCACAGCATGCTAAGTTGGGTGCTGCACACAAATATTGGGCTCGAATATAGACTAGCATTAATTAACTTGGTATCTTTTCATTGAGCTAGAGTAGAGGAGGGCAGAAGGCAGAACAGAGAGCCGCTGCTGTGAACAGCTATTCACAGAAGCCGAGTGACTGCTCCTGAATGCAGTTACGGGGCTGCTGCCAGCCCAGGTCATTTGGGAAGGCTCTGGAGAAAGTTTATGTACTTCCAACTTAATGAGTTGGAAGGGCCAGGTGCAGGCAGGCAAATCTCTGTGAATTCAAGGCCAGCCTAGTCTACAAATCAACTCCAGGATAGTCAGGGCTACACAGAGAAACCATGTCTTGAAAAACGAAACAAAAGAGTTGGAGTTTGCCCAATGGATCATTATATCATGGGTGACAGAATGATCCAGCAGAAGCTATAGAATAGTTAAGCAGGAATGTGTATATGTGTGAAGGGGTCACTATGAAGACGTAGAGGTGAGAGGAAAGCAGCTAGCGAGAGCTGAGACTGGTTTTAGGTGCCCTAGAATGCTGACCACACTTGAGTCATCAGGCTTTATCAGAAGGGTTCAGAAACTTTTGATATTGGAAAACTATACTAAGGCCATGGCTGCAGAGCCCCAATACCTAGGAGTTGGTTGCAGGTTTAGGGTAAGCAACGAGGTACCAGGGAGAGAACAGGGCCTGGTTTGCTGAGATAATAGACTCTGTTCTAACAAGATGAGCCTTTGGTGATGTCCAAGGGGAGGTTACATGTTGATGGTCGTTGACGTGATTGAGACGCTCACCCCAGGCCAGCATTGGCCGTCTGAGCTCAGAGATGGGAGTTTTGAATCCATATGGGAAATGAGTTAGGAGGGGCTGAGGTCCGCCTATAGCTCAGGATCACTGGAGAGAATGGATCATTGGATAGAAGAGGAGTTGAGCAGAGGCCTTGCTGCTGGAGAAGGTTGGTGTGTGCCATTGTGGCCCTGGAGAGGAATCCTGACTGCTGTGGTGAGGAACAGTGTATGGAAAGGTAGGGTGTAGACTGTGGAAAGGAGATGGCAGTGTTTACATGGATGCAGTGAGGGGACTGGTCTCTAGTGGGTCTATGGAATAGATTTACTCTCAACTGGGTGTGTGAGGTAGAAAGCCCCACCTGCCCAGCTAGGCCCGTCTGACTCAGCTCTCACCTTTCCCAGATCCCCCCTCAGTCATGCTGTTGAATGGTGACTGCTCAGAGAACTTGAAGAAGGAAGAAGGGACATCTGAGCCACCTAGGGAAAATGGGCTAGATGAGGGTGAGCCTGGAGAGGAGACCACTGGACAGGAAGTCATTGTCATTCAGGACACAGGCTTTTCTGTGAAGATCCTGGCCCCTGGCATCGAGCCCTTTTCCCTGCAGGTAAGACAGATGGAGAAAGATGTGCTGGAGACCGGGTCTGAGTCTGCCGCTGGAGGAAGGTGTTTGAAAGTCAGGCCTTGTCCTTGCATGTGCAGGACCTGTGGGCAGGAAGCTGAGTCCTGCTTTTGCCTAGGGTCTGGGCTAGCATACTAGATGAGGCTAAGTTCAAGGCCTTGCCTCATGACTAGATGACAAGCACCAGCAGCCACTGGCAAGCCAGAGCCATTTGCTCTAGAGGCCTTAGTGCTGCTTCCCCTGCTTTTTCCAGCCTCTGGTTGAGGAGTCTCTCTTGATTCCCATAAATAGTTTAGGTCTGGGCCAAGCTCCGTCTAGTAAGTTCATATATGTATAAGTATGTATGTAAACACAGATGCAGATGAATATGGCATTCCTGGATAGGACTGGAATTTAAAACCCCAAAAGTAGCAAGCTGGGGGATTTATTCTAGGAACCCAAGTGCTCGCCTGGTGGCATGGAGGTATGCTTTGCACCTCCCCATGGAGTTTCTTACTAGAGTGACCTTCCTCCCTGCAGGTGTCCCCCCAGGAGATGGTACAGGAGATCCACCAGGTGCTCATGGACCGTGAAGATACTTGTCACCGTACCTGCTTCTCACTGCACTTGGATGGCAATATGTTGGACCACTTTTCAGAGCTACGAGCGTGGAGGGACTGCAGGAGGGCTCGGTGCTCCGAGTTGTGGAAGGTTGGTCTAGGCTGAGCTGGTGGCTGCCAGAGGAGAGCCCTCGAGTTAGGCCAGATATTTGACAGACACTATTACTGTTGTCTCTCTGCTCCCTCTGGGCACAGGGAGGTGGTACTGACTTAGAAGTTGCTACACAGCCTGCTTAGGCTGTCATACCCTTTCTTTCTACTACATGGTCCACAGTTTAAAGACTTAGGTCTCCATTTTTAAAAATCAAGCCAGTTCCAAACTAGGATTGAAATTAGCCTATCAAATTCTAAAAAGACAAGTATTGCCTCTTTCAGAACCAAAAAGTTTTATAGCTCTCTTTTTTGTTGTTTGCTTTTTTGTTTTGTGTTTTGTCTTTCTATGTTGCTCTGTCTGTCCTGGAACTTTCTTTGTAGATCAGGGTAGAGGTAGAAACCTGCCTTACTGTGCCTCCCAAGTGCAGGAATGTTTCCTGGCTCTTGAGGGAGGAGGGTGTCAGTGTCAGAAGTTTGCAGTTCTCCTCTGGTATGTGGAGATGGTTGTAGAAAAGCAGCTCCTGTAGCAGGTCTGAATGAATCCCTAGGAACGTCAGCTCATTAAGAGCCGATATGAAAATAGCACAGTTCATGCCTGTAATCTCAGCATTTGGGCAGCCGAGGCAGGAGAATTGCTGTAAACTGGACGTTTACCTGGGCTACAGAATAAAACCCTGTCTCAAAAAACCAAAATGGGAAATAAAGGAGTAAGTGAAGTCTAGGATAGTCTGTACCACAGCTGACTTCTCAGTTGATCAGAGAACCACTTGTCCTTTCAGAAAACGATTAAAATTCACAAAACATACACTGTAGAGCAGTGTTGGCTCCAAGGTTCTTAGGATGTCAAGTCCTTAGACAATCCCTGAGGAGCACGGGTTGAGGCTGTGGAGCCCTGACAGCTCCACAGGACTGAAGGTATCTGAACAAAAAGCCCATGGCTTTAATGGGTTTTCCAGGACCTGAGTAGACTTCAAGAGCAAGTGGTAGCATGTTCTTTGCAAACAAGGATCCCACTAACTAGAGGGTATATGTATGGGTGGGTGGGGTGGGTGGGAGGGTGTGTGTGTGTGTGTAACCAGAAACCTGGCTTAGGTGTTTATCTTTTGGAATTTTGGAATTTCTTGGTGACAGTGTAAGGCTGGTTTTCAACTTGATATATAGATGAACTCTTGATCCTCCACCACAATGGTTGGGAGTCTAGTGAAGTCCCACCATAGCTGGCTGACAGGAGAATTAAAAATGGGAACCCTAATTGGAAAATTCAGGGTTTAGGGGTGTGGCTCAGCAGTTAAGGACATTTCCTCTTCAGTGGACCTGCCTTCAGTTACCAGCACCTACATCAGGCGGTTCACAACAGCTTGAGTCTAGTTTCAGGGCTTCCGATGCCCTCTCCTGGCCTCCATGGGCACTCCACTCCCCACATGGCTTACAGTAACACAGAAACATACAGATACATTCACACTTAAATTAAAAACACAAATTAAAAATAAATCCTTGAATAGGCATGGTGGTCTGTGTCTACCATTGGCACTTAGAGGCAAGAACTTGAGGATCACTGTTAGATCGCTTTGTCACTTTGCCCCAACCATGCAATAAAATAAAATAAATGGAGGTTTAAGCTACCCCAGCAACTATAGATTCAGCTTAACTCTACACCTCCTACACCCTGCACTGTAAGGAGAGAAAGCTGGTCACTTGGCTCTCTGCCTGTGGTCTCAGTAGTTGGGAGATTGAGGCAGCCATAGCACTGTGAGTTGAAGGGTAGTCTGTGTTACATAACTCTAAGGTAGCAAGAACTTTAGAGACCTCGTCTTCTATTTTCAACGAGGTCGCCCTCCCACCCCCATGAAAGCACTCTGCAAATCTCGTTGCAGTCAGGTTACTCTAATAGGGTTGTAATAGTGCTTCCGCCCCCCTCTGACAGAGCCTTACACAGTTCGGGAGGCCCGGATCCACGTGCGCCATGTCCGAGACCTCCTCAAGAGCTTGGACCCATCTGATGCCTTCAATGGAGTTGACTGTAACTCCTTGTCCTTCCTGAGTGTCTTCACTGATGGTGACTTAGGAGGTGCGGGGAAAATTGGCACTTGGGCTTGTGCAGAGGAACAAAGGCTGGGGGTAGGGGTGGGGGCTTGCTGAAGTCAAGGCAAGCCAGGGACACATTAAGTAACAGAAATGGTTGGTTCCTGGCTGACCACCAGCCTTGGGTTCCTCAGACAGTGGGAAGCGGAAGAAAGGCTTGGAGATGGATCCCATCGACTGCACACCACCTGAGTATATCCTGCCAGGGAGCCGGGAGCGGCCTCTGTGTCCCCTGCAGCCCCAGAACCGTGACTGGAAGGTAAGACTTTAGAAGCATCAAGGATCTTCCTGGTGGGAAGATCCCAAAAGTCCTGTCTCCTCACGTTTGGCCATTTGTGCAGCCCCTGCAGTGTCTGAAAGTGCTCACCATGAGTGGCTGGAACCCCCCTCCTGGGAACCGCAAGATGCATGGGGACCTCATGTACCTGTTTGTGATCACTGCTGAGGACCGGCAAGTGAGCGTCACTGCGTCCACACGGGGCTTCTACTTGAATCAGTAAGTCTCTGCTCGTCCTCCACGTGCCCTGGCATGTCCCGTGTTCTGAGTCTAATGACAGATACTTAGGGCACCTGCTTAGTGACCCCTCTCCTTGCAGGTCCACAGCCTACCACTTCAACCCCAAGCCTGCCAGCCCCCGCTTCCTCAGCCATTCTCTAGTAGAGCTGCTCAACCAGATCAGCCCAACCTTCAAAAAGAACTTTGCTGTGCTGCAGAAGAAAAGGTAGCACCTTTGCCACCGTGCCCTGCCCTGCCTCCAGTCACAGGCTGGACCCCACACCAGCATCTCTGCCTGAAGAAATGGTGTCCCTGTGCCTGAGAGTACCTGGTTCAAGGGGGCAACAGCCCTGGGAGAGATGCCCTTTGGTTGGCATCTGTGGGTAGATGCCAGAACAGTGAGGGCCTCAGAGAAGAGGAGGTCACACCTGGGCACTAAACTTGGAGGGGTGTCCCACCTTCCCATTCCCCTGCCTGCCACAGGGTCCAGCGCCACCCGTTCGAGAGGATCGCCACCCCGTTCCAGGTATACAGCTGGACAGCCCCCCAGGCGGAGCATGCCATGGACTGTGTGCGTGCTGAGGACGCCTACACCTCGAGGCTGGGCTACGAGGAGCACATTCCTGGACAGGTGCTACCCAGACCCGCCCTTCTGCCAGGCTCTATGCACCTCCCAGTAGGCTCCCTCTGATCTCTAGGGCCTATCCACAGGGAAGTGGAAGAAGGGGATAGCCCAGAGCAGGTCAGGAGACACAGGCTGAGCCTGCCTCTGCCTCCCTGGTCCCTCCACAGACCCGGGACTGGAATGAAGAGCTGCAGACAACAAGGGAGCTGCCCCGCAAGAACCTGCCTGAGCGATTGCTTCGAGAAAGAGCCATTTTCAAGGTGACTGCAGCCTTAAGCCTCCCTGTTACTGGGCTTGTGGGTAAAGAGAAAACCAGAGGCTGGCACTAGCCTACCTTTGTTGGCAACCCTGGAGATAGACTTTGCAGGGTATGTCAACCTCCTGCCTCTCAGAAAACCACCTCAGGTTTTTGCTATGGCTTCACTGAGATTCTTGACTGTAGAGTGGGAAGTAATCTATTTTCTTGGATGTAGTCAGACTTGGTGGCAGGGACCTTTACCTGCTGAATCGTATCGTTTGGCCCTGCATACTCCCTTTTGTTCCTCATTGGGTCTTTGTCAGTAGAATTGTCGAGGTTTCAAACTGTTTTTAAGAGGTGATGCTGTTGCCCATTTCTAAGCACATGAGGCTAGGGTTCCTTAGTTCCCAGGGCCTGGTGGTCTTTACTACCTAGGGAATCTGGGCCAGGATAGGATGTACCTTGGTGCTCTCACCCTCCCAACCTTGGCCTTCCCAGGTGCACAGTGATTTCACAGCAGCAGCCACAAGGGGTGCCATGGCAGTTATTGATGGCAATGTGATGGCCATCAACCCCAGCGAGGAGACCAAGATGCAGATGTTCATCTGGAACAACATCTTCTTTAGCCTGGGCTTTGATGTCCGGGACCACTACAAAGACTTTGGTGGCGATGTGGCAGCCTATGTGGCACCCACCAATGACCTGAACGGTGTACGCACATACAATGCTGTGGATGTAGAGGGGCTGTACACACTGGGCACAGTGGTAGTGGATTACCGTGGCTACCGAGTCACAGCTCAATCCATCATCCCTGGCATCCTAGAACGGGACCAGGAGCAGAGTGTCATCTATGGCTCCATTGACTTTGGCAAGACAGTGGTGTCACACCCACGCTATCTGGAGCTGTTGGAGCGCACCAGCCGGCCTCTCAAGATTCTGCGTCACCGAGTGCTCAATGACCGAGATGAGGAGGTGGAGCTCTGTTCCTCAGTCGAGTGTAAGGGCATCATTGGCAATGATGGGCGCCACTACATCCTTGACCTACTGCGCACCTTCCCACCTGACCTCAACTTCCTTCCTGTGCCTGGTGAGGAGCTGCCTGAGGAGTGCTCTCGAGCCGGCTTCCCCCGAAGCCATCGACACAAGCTGTGCTGCTTGCGCCAGGAGCTAGTAGATGCTTTTGTGGAGCACAGGTGAGGAGTGGCTGCTGTAGGCCTGGGCTGACAGGGAAGCTGGCTCAGGATCATCTGTTCTGAGGGAATTCTGGAAGGCAGAGACTCCCAGATCACTTCCTAGAGCCCGATTATAAATCTCAGCCTTTGCCTGCCTCAGATCTCCAGATGAAGAAGCGCAGGGCCTCTGTCAGTTGTAGAGTTAAAAGTTCCTAAACTAGTGTTCCCAGCAAAGTGGTCCTGGGCTTTTAAGGTATATTTGGAATCTCGTGGGGTGGTTTAAAATGCCAGTCAGTGCAGATATGGAGCTGGGAGCAGCAGGAGCTGGGAGATGCTCAGTGAGAGTGCTTATGATGTAAAGGAGGACTTGGATTCAAATCCCCAAAGCATCAACATACAAGACTGGGTCATAAGCATGTGTCTAACCCCACCACTGTGGGGAGAGAGCAGAGACAGGATCCTCAGGGGACTTGCTAGCTGCTGTGTAGTGTAAGCTCCGTGAGAGGTCCTGTCTAAGGGAGTGAGGTGGATGGTAATATAGCAACAGCTGATGGCCTCCTGTGGCTTCCCTGTGCACATACACTCCCATATAAAGACAGTCAGGCATGGTGGTGCACACCTCATCCCAACTCAGGAGGTGGGGCAGGTGGATCTCTAGAGGCCAGTCTGGTCTACGTAGAAACCCTGTCTCCAAATAAGTGAATAAATGTGTTAATATAGTATAACGACAGGAAGAAAGTCATAGGACAGGGATGGGAGGTGGGGCTCCAGAGTGCTGGGCTGCTGGCATTGATTGCACCTATCTGCTGTGTCTCACACCACGATGCACTCTTTCCAGATGCTCTTGGCGGTCCTCTTCCTCACTGCTGAGAGCCCTGATCTAGAGCTATCTCTCCCCCATATGCCCCAGCTGTCTTCTAAACTTGAGGACAATTTAGTGGGGTTTTGTTTGCTTTTGAGTCAGGGTCTTGCTGTTTTGCTGCAGAAGTTTGCCTAGAACGTACAATACTGTCTCAGCCTCCCTAGTGCTGGCTGGGATTACAGATGTGCAACATTACACTTTGGTTTTGCTCTGACCTTCTCTCTGGTAGGGTTGCTAGCCTGGCACAGGCATGCGTACACACTCACATGCCAACAGGACAGACTGTGTCCCTATGCTAACGGGATAGTGTTCCCAGTGCCAACGTATTTTTGGCCTCATACCTAGCCTGGGCCTGCCTCTTTTTTTGTTTTGTCTTTGTCTTTGTTTTGTTTTGTTTTGTTTTTAAAGATTTATTTAATGTATATGAATACACTGTAGCTGTCTTCAGACACACCAGAAGAGGGCATCAGATCCCATTATAGATGGCTGTGAGCCACCATGTGGTTGCTGGGAATTGAACTCAGGACCTCTGGAAGAACAGGCAATGTTCTTAACCGCTGAGCCATCTCTCCAGCCCTTGTTTTATTTTCTTGAGACAAGATTTCTCTGTATAGCTCTGGCTGTCCTGGAGCTCATTCTGAAGACCAAGCTGGCCTTGAACTCAGAGATCTTTCTGCCTCTCCTCCCCAGTTCTGAGATTAGAGGCATATGCTGATACCCTCCTGGTTTGTTTTTTTTTTTAAGAGTTAATTGCTATAGTCGTGTGTATGAATGTTTTACCTACATGTATGTGACCACATGTATGCCAGTTTCCTTAAAGGTTACAAGAGGGCATTGAACTCTCTGGAACTGAAGTGCAGATGGTTGAGAGCTGCCATGTCAGTACTGGAAATTGAATCTGTAAGAATAGCAAGTGTTCTTAACCACTGGGCAGCCTGGCCCCAGTCTCCACAGCCCCTTCTTCATCACGCCTGCCTTGCTGCTCTTAGGTACCTTCTCTTCATGAAGCTGGCCGCCTTACAGTTGATGCAGCAGAAGGCCAGCAAGGTGGACACCTCCACCTCCCTGGAGAATGGTGGCCCTCCCTCCTCAGCAGAGACCAAATCTGAAGACTCACTAGGACCTGAGGCAGGTTGTGAGGAGGAGGGCAGCAGTGTGAGCGGCCTGGCCAAGGTGAAGGAGCTGGCAGAGACCATCGCCTCAGACGATGGCACAGGTGGGGCTGCTGTGCTTGTTTGGTTGTGGCAGTTTAGCTCACAGATCTCTGAGGGGCAAGCAGACGTCCCTAGAGCGGGTGGGCAAGAGGCTCATAGCAGCACAACTCTACCTCCTATCCTCACATCCCCACAGTAGACCCTCGAAGCCGAGAGGTGATCCGAAACGCCTGTAAGGCTGTTGGCTCCGTCAGCAGCACAGCCTTTGATATTCGCTTCAATCCTGACATCTTCTCTCCAGGCAAGTAAGAATGGATGGATATGCAGTGAGTGAACCCGCAACTGAGGGTGGAGCATCATGGGATGGGCTTGGGCTCTTGAGCAGCAGAAAGCTGCCTGCCTGGGTCTGGCTCAAGCCTTCCTGCTCTACCTCCCCAGGGGTTCGATTTCCTGAGTCCTGCCAGGATGAAGTTCGGGACCAGAAGCAGCTGTTGAAAGATGCAGCTGCCTTCTTGCTCTCCTGCCAGATCCCTGGTTTGGTGAGGGAGGGGCTGAAAGGACGGGTTGGGGCTGCCAAAAGGGTCTGTTGCAGACCTTGGTGCCTTGTGCTCCTTGTCCCTAGATCACATGTAGAGCCTTCTTAGAGCTGCTGCATTAGCCTCTCCTTGCTGGCAGACTGGCAGCACCCAGTAAGTCAAAGGAGGCATCAGACATAGATAGGCCCCGCCCTGCCAAGGCTGAGTTCTGGTCTTCTGAGGCTCAGATACCAGGGGCCTAGTATTCCCTGTCCAACTGATTCCACTAGCTTTCTGCCTAGGCTTGCTTCCTTTTTTAGCCACAGATCCCTGGGTCCGGTGCCATTTTTGCCTCGGGTTGTGAGTCTCTCAGAATAAGGAATAAAGCTGAGGTTTCTTCCCATATGACCAGATGATCCTGTGCCACCCACCTGTGGGACTTAGGTCTTTACCCAAGAGGTCAGGCTACATTCTAATGGGAAGGCAGGGACAGGTTCCTGTGCCTTTTTCATACCTTGTCCCTTCTCTTCCTCATGTAAGTCAGCGCCTTAGTTCTGTCCTTCCATTAGGGCTCTAGGGAAGACCCAGAGGGGTGGGGGCAAAGGGCTGGGGCTGGTCTTAACCTGATGCAGCCCCACAGGTAAAGGATTGCACAGAGTATGCTGTGCTGCCTATGGACGGGGCCACACTGGCTGAGGTGATGCGCCAGCGTGGCATCAACATGCGATACCTGGGCAAGGTGCTGGATCTGGTGCTGCGGAGCCCAGCCCGGGACCAGCTGGACCACATTTATGTGAGTGGGGCTTGACCTGGGAGGTGGTGGCAGCTGGAGGCCTGGAACCTGTCCGAGACTTCCTTCTTTGACCCCCCAGAAAATCGGCATTGGAGAGCTCATCACACGCTCCGCCAAGCATATCTTCAAGACATACCTACAGGTGCCGCACTCTTCCCCAACTTGCTGGGATCTCCCTGGGTGGCATGGGGCCTGGAGAAGAGCCCTGGGTGGAGGCTTAGGGCCATCCTGACTTCAACCAAAACATTTGGTTCAGGGAGTGGAGCTCTCAGGCCTCTCAGCTGCCATCAGCCACTTCCTGAACTGTTTCCTGAGCTCTTACCCCAACCCTGTGGCCCACCTGCCTGCTGATGAGCTGCTCTCCAAGAAAAGGAACAAGAGGAGGAAAAACCGGCCTCCAGGAGCTGCAGACAACACTGCCTGGGCTGTGATGACCCCCCAAGAGCTCTGGAAGAACATATGCCAGGAGGCCAAGAACTACTTTGACTTCACCCTTGAGTGGTACGGGCACAAGGGACAGGGATCATCACAAGTGTGGGAGACTGGAGGGTGGAGTGGGGCAGCATCTACGGCCTGTGGTCTACGGGCAGTGGAGTGAAAACAACAGGTATAGTTATGTGGGACCAGTGTGGGAAAGTGGGGTTGGCTGTAGGGGTTAATGCTGAGCAGTGGAGAGCAGTGGTTACGGGCTCTGGAGTTCAGCAGCTATCCAGAGTGGCAGGCATGTGCAGGGCTGCTCAGCCCCTGCTCCTACCCCTAGTGATTCTGTGGACCAGGCTGTGGAGACCTACGGGCTGCAGAAGATAACACTGCTACGGGAGATCTCACTGAAAACTGGGATGCAGGTGGGCCCTTCTTTCCAGCCTGGACCACAAAGCGGGGGAAGGGAGCTTTCTTGGGACAGTAGTCCTGGACATGTGATGGTGGGCTGGGAGGCGCTGTTCTTGTGTCCAAGGCTGAGGCTTTGGGTGTTGGGCCATCCCCAGATTCTGCTGAAGGAATACAGCTTTGACAGCCGCCACAAGCCTGCCTTCACTGAGGAAGATGTGCTCAATATCTTCCCTGTGGTCAAGCATGTCAACCCCAAGGCCTCGGATGCCTTCCACTTCTTCCAGAGTGGACAGGCCAAAGTACAGCAGGGTGCGTGGCACTGTGGGCTGGGGGAAATGGGAGTGTCTCTTGCCCAGCCCTGACCTTGCCACCCTGGCTGCCTCTTAGGCTTCCTGAAGGAAGGCTGTGAGCTCATCAACGAGGCTCTGAACCTGTTCAACAATGTCTATGGAGCCATGCATGTGGAGATCTGTGCCTGTTTGCGGCTTCTGGCCCGCCTCCACTACATCATGGGGGATTATGCTGAGGTGCGTTGGCTGTGTCGCTTCTGGCGCTCATGTATTAGTTGGAGCTGCATGAAAGGTCTGGGGCCCCCACCATCACTGCCTTGTTAAAACAGGAGAATGCTCTCCCTTGGGTTTCCACGTAGTGGCATCACGAGAGCTCCAAAGTTCTTGTTCCATGAGCTCTCAACCATTCACTTGCCGTCCTTGGAAGAGCTCAGTAGCTACCTGTGCTCTGTAAGGTGAGCATGACATGACAGCTCAGAGATGGTGGCAATAGAGTTGTAAGAGCTGTGGCACAGTATCTGGCCTTTGAGTGACCGTGGGAAGACCAGCCAAAGGTCTCTTGTTTGCCTCAGTGTTGTGTGATTTTATTCCAGCTATTTCGATGGCCCTAGGCTCTCAATCAGAGGCTGTCAGGGAGGTGTTTTAGAAGTGAATGCATTTTCAGTGCAGTTTCAGATCTGTTTGTTTTTGCATAGATGACTTTAGGGAAGATGTAGAACAGTAAGTTTCAGGTGGTCTCAGTGTGGCCAAGACCTCCAGAGTCACAGCCCCTGCTATTATCTTGCTGCCTGTGTGCAAAGGATAGAAGTTGCAGGCTAGCCCATGCTGGTGGGGCTGCTCAGTTGGGAAGCAGTGCTCACCTGAGATGGATACCATCCCTTTCCAGGCCCTCAGTAATCAGCAGAAGGCTGTGCTGATGAGTGAGCGGGTGATGGGCATTGAGCACCCCAACACCATCCAGGAATATGTGAGTAGCCATGCTGGGGTTGGCGTGTAGGTGTGGGTGCCCGAGGCTACCCTGACCCACCATGACCCCACCCACAGATGCACCTGGCCCTCTACTGCTTTGCCAGCAGCCAGCTGTCCACAGCCCTGAGCCTCCTGTACCGTGCCCGCTACCTCATGCTGCTTGTGTTTGGGGAGGACCATCCTGAGATGGCATTGTTGGATGTGAGTATTGGAGAGGAGTCTGGGTGAACAGGCCGTGGGTGGATGGACTTTGTGTAGGGGGAGGAACTGACGTAGTTTCTTCCTTATCCCCCAGAACAACATCGGGCTGGTGCTGCATGGCGTAATGGAGTACGATCTATCCCTGCGCTTCCTGGAGAATGCACTGGCTGTCACTACCAAGTACCATGGTCCCAAGGCCCTTAAGGTGGCTCTCAGGTGAGGCAGCACTGGCTAAGACCCCCAGCAAACTCTTGGAGACGCAGAGTGTGGTTGGGAAGAGGCCCTTTTGTCTCACGCAGTTGAGAGAAGTTCTTTGAAGCGCTCTACCTCTCATCTGTGCCCTTTCCTTGGTTCCTTGGGAGCTCCTGGGAGGGATTCCAGTCCTTAGATGGGCTCCACTTTTTGTCGCTCTTTTGCCCCATATATTCTGTTCCTTCCAGCCACCACCTTGTTGCCCGGGTTTACGAGAGCAAAGCTGAGTTCCGGTCAGCCCTCCAGCATGAGAAGGAAGGTTACACCATCTACAAGACACAGGTGGGCCTCAGCAGAGGCTGAGAAGGTTGGGCCTGTGGCCATCTGTGCAGCCCTGATCTCCTTTCGCTTTGGTCCTTTATAGCTAGGTGAGGACCATGAGAAAACCAGGGAGAGCTCTGAGTACCTCAAGTGCCTGACCCAGCAGGCTGTGGCCCTGCAACGTACCATGAATGAGATCTACCGTAATGGCTCCAGTGCCAATATCCCACCCCTTAAGGTATAGACCTGTGCTGACTAGGTGGGTGCAATGCCCTAGCCTCTTGCTAGGCCACACTAACCTGGCCTTCCCCACCACCCTCAGTTCACAGCTCCCAGCATGGCCAGTATCCTGGAGCAGCTCAATGTCATCAATGGCATCCTCTTCATTCCTCTCAGGTAAGGGTTTCCACCCAGCCCTGGCAGTCAGCCTTCGGTTCTGCTTAAGGTACATGAGCAGAGCTCGTGACTTTAAAAGCACATGGCCTATAGTAAGGTTCCTTGTGATTTCTCCCAGACACCATATAGTCCAAGAAAGACATAGCCATAGTGTTTTATTCATTTTCCTTTATTTTTGTTGGTTTTGTTTTATTTTCTTGTTTGTTTTGAGAAAGTTTCTCTTTGTAATAGCTTTGGCTGTCCTGGAACTCACTCTGTAGACCAGGCTGGTTTCAAACTCAAAAAGATCCGCCAGCCCCTGTCTTCCAAATGCTGGGATTAAAGGCCTGGCCATTTATTTTATGACAAGAGTTCAGTGCTAGCCCAGGCTAACCATCACCTCATGATGTAGCCCAGGCCAGCCTCAAATTTGTAGTAATCCTGATTCAGTTTTGTGGGTTCTGGGATTAGGCGAGCTGGCCTCAAACACATGATCCTCTTGTCTCAGTTTTTCAAGTGTTAGGACCGCAGTTGACTTGTACCACTACCTGGTTTCTTTTAAATTTTTAGCATACCTTGTTCAAATTTCTCCCTTTTCTTGTTTTGTTTTAGGCAAGGTCTCATGTAGCCCAGGTTTACCACAGAACTAGCTGTGTAGTGAGAATGAGCTTGCACTCCTGTTTTTGTTTCCCAGGCTATGCTGTTGTACCTGGCTGGCCTTGTTTCCCATTATCATCTTGGTGATCTTTTACTTTCAGTCCATTTGATGTGACTGCATTCTAGCTGTCACCTTTCCCAGTGCAGGGCTGTGCCTTGTCAGCCAGCTTTTTGAAAACTCTCCTACAACTCTTGCAGACTCCTCTGAAAGTACCTCCCCCCTCCTGGATGTGGGAGATGTTGTTAGCGGGCCAGCCGGCAATGGGAGGGAGCACCCTTGTCCCGTTTGCTGCCTATGGTCTGCTGTAGTGGGCAGAGGTTGAGAGCAGACTGAACCAAATGCTGCGTCAAGTGTAGGCAGCACTGCTCCTCTAGGAGGGGCACCCGTTCATCTCTCTCCACTGTCTCAAGTGGCAGAATACTGGAAGGAAGCCGCAGGGTGGCACAGGGTCCAGGCTACTCTGACTCCATTTTCGCCTCCTAATGTTCAGCCAAAAAGACCTGGAAAACCTGAAGGCAGAGGTGGCACGGCGACACCAGCTCCAGGAGGCCAGCAGAAACAGGGATAAGGCTGAAGAACCCATGGCCACTGAGCCTGAGCCAGAGAGAGCCCTGGAAGGCATGGGCTCCCCTCAGACTGCCAAGGAAGGTCCTTCTTCCCTGAGCTTATAGGGATAAAAAAGGAGAGAAAGATGGACAGTCCAGCAGCCCCATTACCCGGTGATGCAGACAGATTCCAGGAGAATTCTGGGGGGCATGCCCTGCAGATTGGGAGAGGAAGCTAATCTTCTACTTTCTACCCCCACCTCACCCTACCATCTGCCTGGGGCCCTGCCCTGGCCTGCCTGCCCCTAAAAGATGGTTTTGCACTGGTTCAATGAATATTCAATGCAGAGGCCTAATTGAAGACAAGAAAATGAAGTGTGTAAGGCATCAGCTCCAGCTGGGGGGCAAGTGCCTCCCCAGACTCAAGCCGATGCGTGTATGTCCATGCCTGTGGATGTCTTGCTCCGTCCTTCCTGATGTATATAGCCCAGTCAGTTCTGAGTGGATGACGTGCAGATAACAATTTCTCAGGTCATTTCTGTGTTTGACATTATGGCTGCTGCTTTTGTTGCTATTACCCTTGGGTCCAGCCTGGTTTAAGCCAAAAAAGATGGGGGCTTTCATGTGTCTTGGGAGGGGGAGCCAGATGTCTGGTAGGGTGCAAGGTGAGACCTACAGTGGCTTTACTGTGATTGGGCCTGGCCTACCTGTAGCCTTAGGGTGAAGGGAAGGGGCCAGCGTTGGTGGACCCCACACATCCATGTGCCTGGCTTTGGCCAAGCAGGAGAGGAGGTCCTACCACAGGCTTTGACTTGCCTCCCTGTACCCCGGGTGAGCATAACCTTGGGGGCCAACAGTCTGAATGTATCTTTCCCCATTTTAACCTGAGCTGCCTAATGCATAGTTGGGTAAGGGGTTGGGACCCAGGGCTGAATTGTGGATCCCAGGGAAAGTGCCATGCCTAGGAGTGATTGTCACCTCGGTAGAGCCTGACTCCTTCTTGGTTTTTGCCATATAAGCACTTATACAAAGAAGCTCTTGGGTGTTGGGGCTCCTACTGCCTTGGCTGCCCTCTCTCTCTCCCCTCCCTGCCTGTGTCGTTTTTCTTTGTCTGCTGTCCCTGAAGGAGATGGCCACCCTTTGAGCCTAAGAGAGCTGTTTTAGGCAGATCCTCTACTTGGGGCTTTTCTGGAGCTGCTGATGGATAGTATCTGTCCAGGGACCTTGTTTCAAAGGGAATGGGCGGCCAGCAAGGCATCCCCACAGCTACTAAGAACGTTTTCTTGTTTTTAAACCATCACATCTTCATTTCACATTGGAATAAAGTGAGTTTTTGAAACCTGCTGCCCCAGCTTCCCCTGTGTGCTCTGTGAAACATGTTCTTATTGCTTGAGTGAAGCTGTAAGAAGTACTACTGGGAAGTAATTACACATATATTGGGTCAAATTCAACATGTTCAAGCCACTGAAGTGGAAGGGGTATGACCCCAGCTATCCAGCTGGGCCCTACATAGGAGAAAAAGGCTGCAGTGAAGGATGTGTCGAAGAGGGTTTTGTAGTCTTCTGAACATCTATTTAGGCTTGTGCCTTATTCCCTTCCCTTGTGGCTGGTAGATGGGGTTTAGCAAGTAGAAAAGAGGAGGGAGGGGTTGGGGATTTAGCTCAGGCCCTGGGTTCGGTCCCCAGCTCCGAAAAAAAGAAAAGAAAAGAGGAGGGAGCACTGGCTTATGTAGGGCTAGTGAAATGGAGGGAAGAGGTGGGCAACTAGTAGACTTGTCACAATGGTTGCTCCTAGTCAACAGGCCTCATGCATGCTTGAACATGCTTTCTGGCTTCATGATTGGGGATCCCAAAGTCCTAGAACATTTGATAGTCTGACTTTATGAAAAATACCAGCCCTAATTTACTGTCTTTTTTCTTAAGCCAGTAGGAGAAAGTTGTTTCTGATCTTGGTACTAAGTAACATCCATTAAGTACCTACCAATGACTTTGACCATTTAACCCTAGTATGTTCCCTTTATAATTTGATCATTTGAGGCAAAGGCTGGGGATGTGGCTCCCTGATATAACTCTTACCTAGCACAGAAGGGAACAAAGGAGTATGTATGTGAGGAGAACGGGTTTGATGAGACCCTGGACCTGGAGACATTTGTTCTCAGCCTTGTTAGGCTAACCTGGAGGACATGTTCAAAAGCCTGCCTGTACTGCCTCTTAGTATATCTTGGGGGTAGGGGACGGGACCCTAGAACATGCACATCTAATGAATTCCCAGAGGATATGCTGACTCAGAAGCATAGAACTGCTCCTAGCAGTTCAATTCACGTCTATACAAGTCCTCACCAGATTAACCAGGAAGGATGCGGCATCCCGCACACACAGCTTTTCCCCCTGCCTTCAAGGAGGGAAGCCAATGTGTGATATACAACCAGCTTTTACAATAGGGTATGATATTTAAGTTAGAACTCCAATTGGAGGGAAAAGTGGTCAGGTCTAATGCCATGCTCTTAACAGAGGGGGAAAAAGGAGGGGTCCCATAATCTAGTAGGAAAGCTGGCCAAGTACATTCTCACCCAGCTTCTTTTGGTTGGGAAGATGCCTTCCAACAAGAGGCACTACATTAACCTGCACTCTTGTGTACAAAAAGATAGAGACAGCTAAGGACATGAGGGATCAGCATGAGGTGGGGCATCCAGAACAAATGAAGCCTTACACTTATCTCCAAGGCAAGAGATGACAGAAACAAAATGGGCAGGACCCTCATCTCTGGGATTGAGTCTTTGTTTATCTCTAAGAGGCCAGTTTATAGTCAATGTCAGAATGTACAGCTGGAGGAGTGTGCACTTAGCTGTCCAATGCAGTTAGTTCCAGGTTGGCTCAAGCCTATGGCTACAAGAGCCCTACAGGCATGCTGCTCCCTCCAGATAGGGAGGGGGTAGACAATAGCATTAAGACAGTGGCAGCACAGCAGCTCCCAATATCACCGTTGCTTATGGCCAACTAACCTTCTTTCTGTTCCTGGTGCCAAGCCTCACTTCCTACCAAAATCAAAACCTCACCCCCAATACCCATCGAAAAAACCCCACCAGATCTAGTTTTATAGGCATTTAATAGTTTACCAATTGGTACAATAAGATTTTTAATATGCAGAAAACATGAATAAATTTTGTTTTACACAGTCTGAGAGCAACAAATCTTACTGTAAAACACAAGAGCAATATTATATACATTCCTTTACTGATTTTTAAAATTGTGTCGATATCTTCAGTGAACTCTTACAATCTGGGGAACTGTTTTCTCCAATTACCACCTCTGCAACGTTCATATGAAATCAATGCTTGCCTTCATGTCAGTGTCAGGATCGACTTCTAACTCGTAGAGTTTGTGTTTATTTCTAACATCTTCAGAGTGAGCTTTGGGGATGCCTTTAGGATAAGCAGGCGAGAAAGCAGCTACTTACATGATACAGTGAAAGGATAAAAAGGCCCGTTTCAGTCGTGACTTGTGAGTCCAGCTTACCCCATCCCACCCAACCCAGCCCACTGGAAAAAACCCAAAACCTTTCTTCCCATTCTGCCCATGTTGCTTGTCTACCATGACATCCTTTGCACCATCTAGATTAACCAACACATTGGGTTTATATACAGCTGGACAGGAAGAATAACCATTTTAAGTGCCTTTTCCTTCTATTTCAACTTGTTGCTTAAGGATTATCAAGTCACCACTGTCAACAAACAAAATGTCCTTATTTTTAAATAGTTTTTCTTTAAATTAAAAAACAAACAAAAAAAATAAACTTTAGTGAGTGGTATTATCGGAAGTTCACAAAGAACAGAAAGAGGCAAACAGGAGACTGGGCTTGGTGAGCCTAAAGCCAAAGCTTCCAAAGGACTAATAGTGCATCACGGCCCGGGACGGCTTGCTAACACTAGTGATTGTGGGTAGTGCTCTGAGCACACCATTGGTCACACCACATGCAGACAGAACAGGACGGTCTTAGTCTCCTAAAGTGCAAGATGTCATGTCAAAAGCAACTATTCTCCAGGTCACGCCTACACAAACCTCTGCAGCTTGCACTCTCCATGCGGTTAGGACTTGTTGGGCACGCTGTGCTATAGGTGGCACTGGAATGTCTGTTTACACACACAATCAACAATCATCCAAGTACACAATTCTATCAGCTTTTTATTTCTTAATAAGCAGCCAATCTGACTCAAGAAAGTAACAAAGCAGCAGTGAACCGCTAACCAATTGATAAAGTCCTCTACTTACAACCAAAACCAGTAACTTTATCATTGTCCTTATCCCAGGCAAGGCACAGGGTTAGACAGCAGACAGAGAAAACAGTAACGTAAGAGTAAGGGCATCAACAGGGCAGTGTCAAACAACAGTGCAAGAAACCTTTGCAAATCCGATGCCAGATGTGGATGTTGCCCCGCCACCCTTCATTATTCCAACAGGGCTCGTTATGTTTGGATCCAGCTGTGGACCATCCCTGAGATTCAATGTTTGCTGCTGCTTAGGTGGAGGATGTCTGGTAACTCAGCTAAGCAGCAGGCTGTGGCAATCTCCCAAGTGAGGACAGCTTTGTTACAGAGCACTCCCTCCTCCGTTGTCAGAGTCACTGCTGCAGGGGAGGAAACCCAGGTTGCTCCTCTACATTGGTACCATTCTTTATTGTTTCTATGAATGATGTCTAGATGTTGTGGCTTACCCTTAAACAATTCATGTTGCTACATGCTAAAACTGAATTAAAAGACAAGACATTTTAACACATACAAACAAATGTTAAGATGCACCATTTCTATGTATTTATATTCTTGAAATAGGACAGGAAATAGCAGCAAATGAGAACGAAGATATTTTCCATAGCTTTTGGAGAAAAATCCAGTCAGAACGGCTAGGAGAAAAAGACTTCTCAATGTAAGCAGGGCTGTGAGGCAATGTTGTCCTAAAAGCTAACCTACAGTGTTTACGGAATCATGATGGAGTTTTGTCCTCAAAAATAGCCACTTACTTCTCAAAACACTTTTCCTTTCTAGAGAAATCTGAGGAATATTAAGACCAAACAGGTGAACAAACGAAAAGGACACAGGCTAGACAGTAAGCTGCTGCTGCTACAGCCTAATCTCTTGTGTTTATCTACAGGACATTAATTCTCACCCTTTGTCCTTTCAGGAATCAAATTTCCATTCAATACTTAAAGGGACATTTTAAAAAAATCTTCTATTATACAAACGAATAAAATACAGTCCAGAAAAGAATTACCATTGTTAGACTGTCATTGTTATGTATGTCACTGTTGCTGTTAACTTTTCAAATTGATTTTCTTAAAAAGAAAAAAAAAGTTGGTTACCTAGGCGATAAATTCTTTATTAACAATTGACAATGGAATAGTGTTCCAAAATTCTCTTAAACCTACTGTAGTAACTCTGGACCAAAATATACAGCCTATCAGGAATGTGTAAAATGGTGAATGGCCCATTAGAGGGGAGAATAAAGTGACTTTCTCTCAGCTTAGAAAAGCCCCTTAGAGTCAGAAGCATTACAGAGTTTATTCTAAAGCATGGCTGTGGTTGGTATTTATTTCCCCAGCAAGAGTCACTCTAGGCTTATGTTTTAGCACGTCCTCAGAAACTCAAAACCCAACAACATGGAGGTTGTATGTGTGTGATATACATATATAGACATATCCACTTACAGATAGGCCCATATACTTATAAACATTTACATATAAACAAAAGATGAAAAGAAAACCGGTATATTTCTATGCACGCTTCAATAAACCCTGTCACTTTTTTTATAACTTGTAAGTGAAACAGTCCAAATTGTTACCAGGTTCATGTTGGAAACTGTTTCTTCCACACCTTTAAAATGTGCACGCAGCTTTGTCCTCTTTGTCCTTCTGACATGCACATTGCACATCCCTAAAAACATCATAAACACATAGTGATTTGTACCATGACACTCAATGGGAAGATCAAATTCTACTGGGGAGTCACATCACTACACAGTCCAACAGTATGGAGAATACGACTTGTGTGTCTAGTGTGGAGAAGAGAAGCTCAGAGTAGGACAGTGTCTCCTGACCTGCTTACAGAGCAGTGAGACCAAAATGAAAAAGGATTCACTAGTTAGCTGCTGAGATTTTTCTTGAGAATTACGATCATTTTCTTACAGAAATAAACCACTAGCCTTCGCTTGATAGGTGCCAAAACAAACATATCCTATTGATTTGGCAAAGGGGTCATGACAAAAACTTCAATGTGTAATCCCCATTACATAGATGGAGCAAGAGATTCTGAACTGTAGTCTTACTATCTAACCCCCTTAAAGATTCATTAAGCACACTTACGTGATGTTACATAGATACACATTTCAGAAAAAGCCCTAATAACCACTTTCCCCAAAATGAGGCCATCAAGTCAGGCACCAACAGATAGCAGGAAGAAAAACAATAATTAATAATCCAACATAAAATGACACTGTCAACTATTCAGTTTAGTGCCCTAGTTCAATTTATTCAACTTCTGCCCTTGTAGGCCTGGTGTGACCAATGCCAGCCCAGGTTTTTAACCCCTATGGTACTTCTAGACAACATATGTAAATTTACAGTATACAATTTGGATTCACCATGCATGAATACTTTGTGTGTAACATTTAATAAGCTCAATCTACATCCAGAATAATTTACATGAAAGGACAATATTTATTTAAACAGAGCTCAAATGGGGTAACCATGGTATCATCAGAGTGCATCCAGAGGAAAAAAGGGAGGAAGAACCAAATGTGACTCAATCAACGGCACTCCCACACCTTTACTGTTTGATCTACACTGCCAGTAACCACATAGGGTGCCGTCTTATGGAAATCTGAAAGACAAAAGAAAAGGCTTGTTTTTAAACCATACCCAGCCTGGCAGAATTTTTGCTTTTGTGTTTTAAGCAGTATCTTTACTATAACCCCAGCAGGCCTTGAACTTGATTTCCTCCAGGTCAGCTTCCCAAGCTCTGGGAATCCATGAACCTCTGCTTCCACAGCTGCATACAATATCCACAATTTTCTCTGTATACATACCATCCATACTGCTACAATCACTAAGCTTACCAACTAGGTTGGGGAATTTGAAACTCTACTATTAAATTCCTGTTGACGTCACCAGTATCATCCCAAACAATGCTCAAATCTACTAGCAAGTGCACGCTCAGCCACCACATCCATTTACTGAATGCTCTGCTTCAGGGTTAGTACTAATGCTTGACATGGGCAACCAATACCTAATGCCTAATTTACCAAGGGCTTTATTGTCACCATAAGGTCCATCCATCACACCCTAGTAATTACAATTTACTGGATTCACTCTTATAAACTCCAGATGATACTGAGGACATGACATTTATACCATTCCCTAAGTTTCTAGCACATGGTGGTATACAGTACAAAAGTCCTTTTTTTCTTTGCTTTCTTAAACAACAGAGTCCTGCCATGTGTCCCTTGCTATGTACATCAAGCTGGACTCAAATCTAGGACATGATCATCCTGTTCTGCTGCCCAAACTGGGGAAAGTGTCACCACGCTCCTAGATAGTGTCTGCCTGTCTCTGTGAGTGTGTGCATATACGGAAAGGTCAGAAGACAGCTCACAGGAGCCAGTTCTCACTTGTCATTGTTTGGGATGTGGAGATTAAACATAGGTTTTCAGGCCTGTCCAAAAGCACTTCTACCTGCTGAACCATCTTGCTAGTCGTATTTGTTTTATTTTCCCCCCTCAAAACAGGGTCTTGCTATGTAGCTCAGGCTACATTTGTTATTCTTCTGCAGTATTAGGGATTGAAACTAACATCTCAGTCAAGCTATGCTAGCTGTTACACCACTGAGCGACATCCCTAGCACTTAAGCCTTTAATACAGTTCCTCACGGTGGAGCCACTGCCAACCATAAAATTACTTCGTTGCTACTTCATGACTGTAATTTTGCTAGCTATGAATCATAATGTAAAAATCTGATATGCAACCTCAAAGGGGCCTCAACACACACGTTGAGAACCTTTACGATTTCTTTTAAAAAATTTACAATAGGAAAGAAAAATACCAGGCAGTTAGTAGGAGTGATCAATCAGTAAACACCCTTTCACAAGTCTAGTTTCCAAACCCAATGCACAACAGAGAAAACAGTATTTTAACTATAAGCTTAATTCTAAAAACAGAAGCTTAAAGCCACTGGCAGGAACCCACAAGGCTGAAATAGGCCTTTTACCCTTATAGAACTTGGTCACTTCTTACCTGGGAAAGTCGACAAGGTTACATAAAACTGCTACATCTGCCACTCCAAAATGCAAATGTTCAGAAACCTCACAATGTGTACATACCCAAGGAGGTAACAAAGTGTTCATGCGCATTGAGGGTCTTCATGCATCGCTTGTTCTTGTAATCCCATACACGGAGGGTCTTGTCATCAGCACAACTCAAAATAAACTTCCCCCCAGAATGGAACAGAACTCCACGTACCCAATTATCATGACCCACCTTAAAGACAAAAAGGTATTTGACTTATTTAACATTTGGGATAGAACATATTTTAACACTGAAACCGTATCTATCAGTGTTTTTCTTTTTTCTTGACAAGGTCTTATACAGCACAAGATAACCTTAAACTTCAGGCAGATGCTACCACACCCAGTTCTTGTGGTACTGGGGACTGAACCCAGGGTTTCTGTATGCACGTAGATTCTACCAAGTGAGGCACAGCCCCAGAAACCGCCACCTTGAAACATGGTCCCATGTAGTTGAGAGGTGCCTAAACTCACTGACCTTGAAATGATTCTCCTTGCTTTCACCTTGGATGCTGGAATCCTATGTCTGGTCCTGTGCAGTTTTAACCCAGAGTTCTATGTATGCTATGCTAGGCAGGCACTCAACTAACTGAACTATATTCTTAAGACACACTAGTGTTCTTTCAATTTTTCATTATTACTTTTTAAAATTATTATGTGTATGGGTGTTGTGCCTATATGTATACCTGTGTAACACATTGAATGCAGTGCTCTCAGAGGTCCAAAAGAAGATTGGATCCCCTGGAACTGGAGTTGTAAGCTGTCACATAGGTGCTAGAAAACAACTGCAGATGCTCTGGAAGAGCTCTTAACCACTGCTAGTGCTTTTAATCACTGAGCCATCTCTCCAGACCCTTGATGCTATAATGATAATGATGATGATAATAATAATAACAATAACAACAACAACAACAACAACAGTACATTAAAAATTGAGAAGCCAAAGAGATGACTAGGCAGTTAAGAGAATCAGTGAGCCAGAGTTAGTGGTATACACACCCTTAATCCCAGCACTCAAGCAGAGGCAGGTGGCCTAATCTAGAGAGAGTTCCAGTACATAGAGAAACCTTGTCTGAAAACAAAAAACAACAAAAAAAGCAAACTGAGGAGCTGAGGAGCTGACTGAGCAGTTAAGTCCTCTTTTAGAGGACTGGGGTTGGGTTCCCAGCATTCAGTACAGTCACACACAACTGCCTGTAACTCCCACTTCAGGAGGAGTCAATGTTTCTGGCCTATTCAGGGACTGGCACACACATCTGCATAAACACATGAAGAGATACAAAAGTACATTAGAAAACACAATAGAAAAATGAATTGAACATGGTAGTGCGCATTCAGGGCTTGGGAAGTAGAGGCAGCTTGAATCGATCTGAGTCTGTGGACAAGCTGGTCTACATAGTTAAGTTACTTACAGGACTCAAAAATCAAAAAAACAGGGGTTGGGGGATTTAGCTCAGTGGTAGAGCGCTTGCCTAGCAAGTGCAAGGCCCTGGGTTCGGTCCCCAGCTCCGGGAAAAACAAAAACAAAAACACAAAAACAAACAAACAACAAAAAAAAAACCAAAAATAAAACAAAAACCACCCTGTCTCAAAAACAAAACACGAACCAAACAAACAAAAAACCAATTCAGCAGCAGCAACAACAAAGCCCCATACTTTGCGGCCACACCACAATGAAGCAGGAGAGAGTATCTCAGTATCTACAAGTTGAAGAAACCTAGGAAAAATGGTGGCCATGCAGTTACAGACAGAAGAGCACAAAGATTTTTTTAAAAGATCCATTTTTCCAACATGGTACAAACCAACACAGTTTTTCTGAGAGATGGGGTCTTGACCATGAAATCCTGGCTGACCTGGAATTCTATATAGACCATACTATCCTCAAACTAACAGAGATCCTCCTACCTCTGCCTCTTGAGTATTGGGAATTTATCTTTTGTTTGTTTGTTTGTTTCTTCTTGGTTTTCAAGACAGGGTAACACTGTGTAGTCCTGGGTTTCCTTGAACTCAAGAGATATGCCTGTGTCTATGAAGACTAAAGCTATGTGCTGCTGCCACCACCATCACTGCCACCACCATCACTGCCACCACCATCTCCAACTGGTCCTTCTTTTATCTTTTAAATTAGCTTACAGTAATGGGTTTTCTTTCAGCATTGTTATACATACTTACATAGCTTTTGATCCTGTCTTGTTCCTTCTCCCAAATTTCTCCTCCCATTTCTCCATTGTACTGTACCTTCCTGCTTCCAGTATTCCCTTCTCAATTAATACCACAGAATACTTTAACATGTTGCTAACATTCTATATGCAGACCTAATCAGCACTTAACCCAGCTTCTAAAACCATGAATGTTATAGTATAAGACCTGCTACTAGCTTAACAATAGCCAGTTAGAGCTTCTTAAGCAAACCAGAATATCTACTACCCACCTCCCTTATAGTGAACCTCTAATACTGCTAACATTACTTAAACACCTTTAACTCATTAAGTTAGAATAATTAATTTCACAATAGAAAAATAAACTAAGATAAATGTCAACAAAGAGATGACAGATGAAAAGAGAGAAAACATTTTTAAAAAGTTGAACTGGAGAGATGGCTCAGTGGTTGAGTTTTGTTTGCTTTTCCAGAGAACCCAGGTTCAATTCCCCACACCCAAATGGCAGCTCACACCTCTGTATCTCTACCTATTTCTAGAGGATCTGACACCCTCACATAGACATGCATACAGGCAAAACACCAATGTACATAAAATAAAAACTTTTACAAAAAGTAAACAAGTCTGTAAGAGCTTTCTTTCTCCTCCAGAGTAGCTATTACATAGTGAGCTAAGATCCTACCTTCAGCAGTTACTGGGTTTTATACATTTATTTTCTATAACATTGCATTGTATAAAATAGCACTTTATAAAACTTTAAAGAAGTTTATAAACGTATAGTTATTTTAATCCCAGAACTGAGATTTAGTAAGAAAACACAAGAGTATCTAATCCACAAAGGTAAATACACAATGAAGATGCCAAAGAGCAATGATGCAGACTTACCAGAGTCATAAGGCACATGCCAGTACTGACGTCCCACATCTTAATAGTTTTGTCTCTGGAACCAGATAGCAAGAAGGGTCCAGGCTTGCCACTTTTTTTAGTCTATAAAAAACATAAATTATTTTTCCCATACAAAAAATAAGGACTTAAAACTTATCTAAAATAATGACATGCATTTGAAATCTTGCAAAAAACATTGTTTTCATTTATTGAAATACATGTACCTAGCCCACAAAGAAAGATAGGCCCTGCCTAGGTAACACCAAAAATGAAATGTACTGCCCATGTCTTCTGCAGTGAGGTTAGGTATGTATAGCTAAGTGACATACTTCTCTCGTAGCATGAAAAAAAGCCCTGATCAATATCAAGTCTGTGATCAAAAAAGATTTTAAACCAATCAGTATTGTTTTATACAAATTTAGCATCAAACCTAGCATATATTATAAATTAACAACCACCAGAGGGTAGTATAAAGAATTATTTAGAATTTGAACATTTTGTAATTTGTAATGAGATCATAAACAGAAGATTAATTTAGAGTGAGATCTCTGAGTTAAAGACCAGCCAGGATAACCAGAGCTACATAGTAAGGCCCTGTATCAAAAAAAAAAAAAAAACAAAAAACAAAACAAAACTTAAAAAAAAAAAATTAGAGCTTTATTAAAATGTAGGGGTTTGGGGTTGGGGATTTAGCTCAGTGGTAGAGCACTTGCCTAGGAAGCGCAAGGTTTGTGTGTTTCCCCGGAAAAGAAAAAAAAAAAAAAAAATTAAAAAACAAAAAAAAAAAAAGTATTAAAAAAAATTTTTTTTTTTTTTTTTTTTTTTTTAAATTGGTAAGGGGAGGGGTGGAGGGTTATGTTTTCTCATTTTCTCTTGTTTTTCTTTTTGAGACAGGGTTTTGCTATAAGCCTTTGGGCCTTAGTTTCCTTAGTTTCCTGAGATGATGCTATCATCTCAGGGCCATCCTACCTGGATTCAAATGGTCAATTTTCTCTTTAGTAGAAAATCTCCAATTTATAACAAACTAAGGGTGAGCTATTTTGTGTAGCTGTCTGTATATGTACTCAGTGCTTGCCATGGCATATAGGCAGACATCAAAGGACAACCTGAGGGAGGAGTTGGTTCCCACCTCCTACAAAGGAGGTTCAGGAATCAAAAAGTCACTAAGCTTAGTGGCAAGTGTCTACCTACTGAGCCATCTCACTGACCCAATAATAACTGATGGAAAAACATAAACACCACTGACAACTGCAAAGAGCCTCAAAACTCGGAATTCTAGGCTACAGGCTTAGCTGTATCCAGAAACCTTAGACTGAGAATCACACAAGTTACTAAGACTTTGACCTACAACACACTAACAAAATCATACAAAGACATGTAATCAATCATACAGTACCTCAGATCCTGTTGCTTCAGAGATGGAAGAATATGAACTTTCTGGAGCCCAGGAAATGCATTCTACCACATGTTCGTGTTCTCGGAGCTCAGCTTTGCATTCCTTTGTTGCTACAACCCATACACGCACAGTCTGGTCATTGGAACAGCTGGCTATCAGAGTGCCGTCCTGATTTGGCCGCACCATACGTACCCATTCTCTGTGTCCTGTGAATGTCTTCACACAGTAGCTGTCAATTTAAGTAGTAGTGTACATTGTGAATAAATGGTAATCATGGGAACACTTTCCAGAAGTGATACAAAATGAGTTTCAAATCAAGATGAGGAGAATAACAATAGTTAGAGAAATTATACTACATCAACAAAATAAATGTAAAATCTTGGTTAATAAAAAATGGGCACTATCCTAAAGTAAAACAACACCAGGTAAAATACGCTGATAGGAAACACCACTAAACACAATGTAACTTAAAAACCTCAAGTCTACTAAATATATACCAGCATATACATTATTTAATTTCTAATTTAAACCCAGATAAGAAAAACAAAATTAACAACAACAAAAACAAACCAGAGAAAATAGAAAGTAGATTATTGCGCAGAACTGACTTCCAAGAGTCCTTCCTGCATTCATGTTTACAGTGCATGCAGTGCGGGGGGGGAGGTGTGTGTGTGTGTGTGTGTGTAAAAATTAATTTGGTGCTAGGGATGGAAGCTAGGGCCTTGTGCACTAAAGCAAAGGTTTTCCCCCTATGCTAAATTTCCAAGTCCTTAAATATATATATATACATACATACATATATATACATACATACATACATATATATATATATATATATATATATATATATCTCAGTCTTGGTGATCATTCTAGATTAAAGATAAAATTACTATTTATTATTAAAGATAAAATTACTATAAAAAACTTTTTGTTTTGTTTTTATAATCTTTTTTTAGCTGATGTTTTCCAACAGAATCTGCTTACCCAGTTTGCACTTCCCACATTTTTATAGTTTTATCCCTTGAGGCAGACACTATATGATCTCCATTAGGCATGATGGCTACTGAAGAGACATTGTGGTCGTGGCCTAAAACACAAAATACAGCAAAGTGTTCAATAGTTAACTGTGGGTTTTTAACCATGGTATTTAAAAAAACTACAGAAAGTTTTCTTGCTCTGAGCTTTATCTAAATGACAAGATTATTAAAAATGTATTACGAAAAAAGAGGTAAGAGGCAGAATCTGATCCAATATTTAGAAGTTTATCTTTGATGTTGATTGTTCATAGAAGATAATGCATTGATAGTTCATAAATAAGATTCATATTCCAAATTAGCTATGTTTTCTGGAAAAAAGCTCAAGACACATATTTTTGAAGGAATAGACAATGACTTCAAGGAACTTTCCTGTCTTTTAAGAGAGGATTCTCAGTAGCATCCAAGCTGGCCTAAAACACTTGATAAACACTTAACGGTGAAAAAAAACCGCAAACTTCAACCATATACTCAATGTAATAATAAACCTAACTGTGTGCTAAATACCAGATAATTTTACTGTTTTGCTTTCTTTTCTTTCCTTTCAGTTTTTTTGGCTGTCCTGGAACTCACTCTGTAGTCCATGCTGGTCTCGAACCACCTGCTTCTGTCTCCTAAGTGCTGGGATTAAAGGCATAAACCAAAATTGCCAGGATCGTTTTGATTTCTTGAGAGTGGTGGACTATGCAGTCCAGTTGGGCTGGAACTTGCTTTGTAGTGAAGGCCAGCCTTAAACCTGTTAACCCCTTCCCCTACAAAGGACTCCTGCCTGCTGGGATTCTGTATAGGTATCAATTCACAAGGTTTGTTTTAAAATCACACAGCCTTTTTTTTTTCTTTCACATATCTAAATAATCATTATCTTTAAAGAAAACGGAGCCAGGTGTGATGGTATATACCTTTGACCTCAGCACTTGAGGGAAGTAGAAACGGGCAGATCTTTGAGTTCAGGCCAGGCAAGGGTACATTGTAAGACCCTTTTCCAAAAAATTAAACCAACAAAAGTCAGTATCTCTTATCTACCAGATGGTTTAAGAATGAGTCATTTTATGGTTATAATTCTATGCCATAGGCACTATCCCTTTTATTTTCCAGATGAAATAACCTATGGACACTTAAAGATACTGTAGCAACAGACTCTGGCTTCTAGTTTCCACACTGGTCTCTTGACAAAAAACAAAATGAAAAGGAACCAACCTCCTCAGTAGATTGCCCGTTTCTCTTGGACTAAAATGACCTGGCAGTTTTTCTTATCCAAATATACTTGAGAAAACAAATTAGTACGTCACGCAAACCTTAAATGCTCTTAACAGAAAACTTCTACCACTAAGGCTTGTTCATCAAGCTTTCACAACAAAGCAGAAAACTAGGAATTAAATGTAGGGTACCCAAACATGACTGGAAAACTATTTCTTCTCTTAAATGCCCTGAGATTAAAGTACTGCCCTCTACC
This sequence comes from Rattus rattus, assembly GCF_011064425.1. Lineage (NCBI taxonomy): Eukaryota > Metazoa > Chordata > Mammalia > Rodentia > Muridae > Rattus > Rattus rattus. Next base: position 93,418,249 of record NC_046162.1, read on the forward strand.
TTACCGTGCATGGTTCTGATGCATTCAAAACCCTGAAAATCCCATAATTTAATCGTCATATCTGCAGAACAGGAAGCCAGGAGTTTGCCACTGTGGTCAAAGGAAATGTCCTGTACAGAATCTGTATGCCCCTTGAGAGTTCGCTCAAAATCTCCAGTCTCATAATCCCACACCTGTCAAGTGAATAGGAAAATGGTTAATACCAATCCATCACTTCATTTCACAGTTATACTTAGTTCAGTTTGGCATCTTACTAATTAGCAAATAAGTAATCTATGTTAGAAATATCAAATCTTTAAGTACAAAGTGACTTTTCTCTACAGAGAAAAACTGATTCTCCAACTATCTAAAAGACCTCAGTGTTAAGTTTTCTACCACTTCATTATGTTAATGAGAAGGTACAAAAAGTCAACTCACACTAGTCTGATAGTAAGTTCTAGGCATAAATAAAAAAATTCAAGTGCAAAAAGATGTATTAGGAGCAACATATGTAGAACAGTAGACTTAATTTCTCAATTTTATTAGAGCAGATATTTAGAGGACTAAAAAGAAATCATAAACTACAAACTATTCCTGAATCAAATGCTCATGATTAACAAAA